>NW_025817336.1:0-1492 GCF_002878395.1 Capsicum annuum | reverse complement strand
GTATGGTCCTGAACATAAAGTAAAATCCCATTTTTCTGGTAGGTCCTAAACATAACGGAAAATCCCATTTTTTAGGAGGGCCCTGAACATAAAGTGAAATCCCATTTTTCAAGAGGGTCCTGAACAGAAAGTAAAATCCTATTTTTCAAGAGTGTCCTGAACATAAAGTTAAATCCCATTTTCAGAAGGGTCCTTAACATAAAGTGAAATCTCATTTTTCAGGAGGGTCCTGAACAGAAAGTAAAATATCATTTTCTAAAGGGTCCTAAACATAAAGTAAAATGCCATTTTCAGGAAGGTCATGAACAAAAAATGAAATCCCATTTTTCAGGAGGGTCCTAAACAAAAAGTAAAATCCCATTTTTTCGGAGGGTCCTGAACATAAAGTGAAATCCATTTTTCAGGAGGGTCTTGAATATAAAGTAAATTTCCCTTTTTCTGGAGGGTCTTGAACATAAAGTAAAATCCCAATTTTTAGATGGGTCCTGAACAGGAAGTAAAAATTCTATTTTTCAAAAGGGTTCTGAACATAAAGTTAAATCCAATTTTTTAGAATGGTCCTGAACAGAAGGTAAAATCCCATTTTTCAGGAGGGTCCTGATTATAAAGTAAAATTCCATTTTTGAGGAAGGTCCCAAACAGTATGTAAAATCTCATTTTTTAGAAGGGTCCTAAACAGAAATTAAAATCCCATTTTTTTGGATGGTCCTGAACATAAACTGAATTCCAAATTTTCAGTAGGGTCCAGAACATAAAGTGAAATCCGATTTTTCAGGAGAGTCCTGAACAGAAAGTAAAATCCCATTTTTCAGGAGGGTACTGAAAAGAAAGTAAAATCCTATTTTTCAGATGGGTCCTCAACAGAATGTAAAAATCCATTTTTCAGGAGGGTCCTGAACATAAAGTGAAATCCTATTTTTCCGGAGAGTTCTGAACAAAGGGTAAAATTCCATTTTTTAGGAGGTTCCTAAACAGAAAGTAAAATCCCATTTTTCAGGGGGTTTGAACATAAAGTGAAATCCTATTTTTCAGTAGGGTCCTGAACATAAAGTAAAATCCCATTTTTCTAGTGGGTCCTGAACATAAAGGAAAATCCCATTTTTTAGGAGGGCCCTAAACATAAAGTGAAATCCCATTTTTCATGAGGGTCCTGAACAGAAAGTAAAATCCTCTTTTTCAAGAGTGTCCTGAACATAAAGTTAAATCCCATTTTCAGGAGGGTCCTGAACATAAAGTGAAATCAGGGTCCTGAACATAAAGTAAAATCCCATTTTTCGGGTGGGTCCTGAACAGAAAGGAAAATCCCATTTTTTAGGAGGGCCTTGAAAATAAAGTGAAATCCCATTTTTCAAAAGGGTCCTGAATAGAAAGTAAAAATCTTATTTTTCTAGAGTGTCCTGAACATAAAGATAAATCCCATTTTCAGGAGGGTCCTGAACATAAAGTGAAACCTCATTTTTCAGGAGGGTCCTGAACAGAAAGTAAAATCTCA
>NW_025817335.1:0-1098 GCF_002878395.1 Capsicum annuum | reverse complement strand
AAAAATGGTATTTTACTTTTTGTTCAAAACCCTCATGAAAAATGGGATTTAACTTACTGTTCAGGACACTCCTAAAAAATTAGATTTCACTATTTGTTCATGACCCACCTGAAAAATGGGATTTTACTTTCTTTTTACGACCCTCCTAAAAAATGGGATTTTATTTTCTGTTCAGAACCCTCCTGAAAAATAGGATTTTACTTTTTATACAAAATCCTCCAAAAAATGGGACTTTACTTTCTGTTCAGGACCCTCCTAAAAAGTGGGACTTTTTTTCCTGTTTAGGATACTCCTAAAAAATGGGACTTTATTTTCTGTTCAGGACCCTCTTGAAAAATGAGACTTTACTTTTTGTTCAGGACCCTCCTGAAAAATGGGATTTTGTTTATGTGCAGGACCTTCCTGAAAAATGGATTTTATTTCTGTTCAGGACCCTCTTGAAAAATCGGATTTTACTTTCTATTCAAAACCTTCCAAAAAATGGAACTTTACTTTCGGTTCAGGACCCTCCTAAAAAGTGGGACTTTGTTTTCTGTTCAGGATACTCCTGAAAAATGGGACTTTATTTTCTGTTCAGGATCCTCTTGAAAAATGAGACTTTACTTTTTTTCAGGACCTTCCTGAAAAATAGGATTTTTCATTTTGTTCAGGACCCTCTGGGAAAATGGGAATTTACTTTCTGCTCTGGACCCTCCTGAAAAAATGGGTCTTTATTTTTTATTCAGGACCCTCCTGAAAATTAAGATTTTACTTTATGTTCAGGACCCTACTAAAAAATGGGACTTTACTTTATGCTCAGGACACTCCTGAAAAATGGGACTTTACTCTCCGTTCAGTACCCTCCTGGAAAATGCAAATTTACATTATGTTTAGGACCCTCAAGAAAAATAGAATTTTACCTTTTGTTCAGGACCCTCCTGAAAAATGGGATATCACTTTATATTCAGGACCCTCCTGAAAAATGAGACTTTACTTTCTGTTCGGGACCCTTCTGAAAAAAAGAGAATTTTCTCTATTCAGAACCCTCTTGTAAAATGGGATTTTACTTTCTATCCAGGACCCTTCTGACAAGTGGAATTTTACTTTTTGTTCAGGACC
>NW_025817334.1:0-1599 GCF_002878395.1 Capsicum annuum | reverse complement strand
AAGATTTATTATAATTTTTGACAACCCTACTGGTAGGGTGGTATAAGTAAAGATGTAGTGAGTTTTGTAGCTCATCGCCTATGTAGCCAGTAGGTGAAGGTTGAGCATTTGAGACCTAGTGATTTGGTTTAGAGGTTACCCAAAATTGAGTTATAATAGGAACAGATCATTATAGATTTCGTGACTAGGTCGCTATGGCATGCTAGTGTCTATCATCTCATATTGAGGTTTAGTATTCATATCTCACTTTTACAAGACTTTTCAAGTGGAGTTTGGCACCCAAGTTGATCTTAGCATAAATTTGCACCCCCCAGATGGACGGTCAGCTGGAATGGACTATTCGGGTTTTGAAGACAACCTTTATGAATTATTATGGTTATTACGAGTTCCTAGTGATGTATTTTTGATTGACTTATGCCCCGGTAGAATTTATGGATTTAATAAACTGTATGTTTAGGTCTTAGTTAGATTCTTCTATTAATATGTTCATCAATAACATCCTTGTATATTCAAGGAGTATAAAAAAGCATATGCAGCATTTCAAGACCTTGATTTATCATATTCTTTTTGCCATGCTCTCTAAGTATGAGTTTTAGCTTTAGTGACATTAATTATACATGTGGAATCTATGAGTGGGGTTATAGACCCAACAAAGACTGAGGCTATTCCCAATTGGGCTAGACCAACATCTCCATCTATGGTTCATAGCTTTATTGATTTGGCCGGTTATTACAAACTATTCATTGAGAGTTTTGCTACTATTGTGCCACCATTGTCCTGAATGACTCGAAAAGAGATTCCCTTCTAATGGCTTAAGGAGGGTGAGTTAAGCTTTATAAATGTCAAGGTATTTCTCACTTCAGCTCCTATTTTAGGTATTCCCATTGAGAGTGAGGGATTTACCATATATAATGATTCTTTTAGTGTTAGTTTAGGTTGTGTATTATATTGTAGGGTTGTGTTATTGATTATGTATTGAGGAGGTTTAAGGTGCAAGAGTAAAACTACCCCACTATGATTAGGAGTTAGTGGCAATAGTATTCGAGCTTAAGATTTTGAGGCATTATCTTTATGGTGTGCATTATCAGATCTTCATGGATCATCATAGTCTTCAGCATCTTATAGCCCAAAGAGAGCTTAGTTAGAGGTAGCATAGATGGATAGAGTTTCTTAGTGATTATAATATCTTTATTGTGTATCATCAAAGCGAAACGAATGTGGTAGCAAATGCCTTGAATCGAAAGGTGATAAGTATGGCTAGCTTGGCTTGTAATTTAGTTTCTTAGAGGATGTTGGCATAGGAAATTCAGTCCTTATCCAACTTGATGGTACAACTCGATATTTCAAACCCTAGGATGATTCTTACTAGTGGTGAGTCGAGGTCCTTTTTGTTTGACAAGATTTAGGATAGCCAGTTTAAGGATAAGATACTTTGCATCATTTATGATCAGGTATTGTGTTGTGAGTCTAAGAGGTCTACCATTGATTCTAAATTTATTTTGAGATTTGATAATTGTATTTGTGTTTCAAGAGTTGATGACTTTATTTTTGGCAATTTTATGTGAGGCTCACAGCTCCTGGTATTTAATTCATCTAGGT
>NW_025817333.1:0-2323 GCF_002878395.1 Capsicum annuum | reverse complement strand
CTTATCAAATGATTCTTGACATTCGTCTATCCATTGGATAGCAACATCCTTTTTTAGCAACTTAAATATCGGTTCACATGTAGTGCTGAGCTGAGCGATGAATCTGCTTATATAATTCAGCCTTCCAAGAAAACTCATGACCTCAGTTTTATTCTTCAGAGGCGGCAATTCTCGAATGGATTTTACCTTGGCGGGGTCCAATTTAATGCCTCTGCGGCTAATTATGAAACCCAAAAGTTTTCCGGATGAAACTCCAAATGCGCACTTAGCTGGATTGAGCTTAAGATTATACTTTTGCAATCTTTCAAAGAATTTCCTCAAGTTATATACATGATCGACTCGTGTCTTGGACTTGATAATGACATCATCAACATATACTTCTACTTCCTTGTGCATCATGTCATGAAAAATAGTAGTCATAGCTCTCATGTACGTAGCTCCCACATTCTTTAAACCAAATGGCATGACCCTGTAGCAATAAGTACCCCACGGGGTGGTGAAAGCAGTCTTTTCTACATCTGTTTCATCCATCAGGATCTGGTGATATCCGGCATAACAATCCACGAAAAATTGGATCTCGTGTTTAGCACAATTATCAAAAAGGATATGAATATTGGGTAGCGGAAAGTTATCTTTAGGGCTTGCTTTGTTCAAATCCCTATAATCAACACAAACTCTGATTTTGCCATCTTACTTCGGTACGAGCACCATATTAGCCAACCATGTGGTGTACTGAGCGACCCTGATCACGTTCACATTCAATTGCTTCATGATTTCCTCTTTGATTTTATCGCTCACGTCAGTTTTAAACTTTCTTTGCTTTTGCTGGACCGGTGAAAAATCAGGGTAGATAGGCAGTTTGTGGACCACCAAATCCGTGCTTAGACCCAGCGTATCATCATAAGACCAAGCAAAAACATCCTTGTACTCTATCAAAATCTGAACAATATCATTCTTGATGTTCTGATCCGCATGAATACTTTTTTTTATTTCTCTAACCTCCTCACCAGTTCCCAAATTTATTATCTCGGTGTCATTTAAATTGGGTTTGGGCTTATCCTCAAATTGATCCAATCCTTTTTTGACTTCCTTATCAGCTTCACCTTCATCGTATTCATCTACCGTTTGGTTTGTTGATTCGAGATTAGAAAACTTTTTAGGATCTAAATGTGAACTCCACGTACATGCCATGTTATTGGAGCCAGTATTAACATAACTGAAATAAGATAAAAATAATAAAAATTAAAAGAGGGAAGAAAAGATAAATTTACTAGAAAACTTGAATTTCATTTAGTAGAATCGGAAAGGATAGGAGGGTTAACATGAAAGCAGAGCAACTAAACTATGTGGACTACAACCCTGAGAATAGTCCAAAACACAAAAGAAAGAAAAATAAAACAACAAAATAAACTACCAAGACTCCTTCCTTGTGGGGAGAGGAGTGGCTTCCCAGTTAGTGAGCTTGATATTTGGCCCGACGAATTGCACATCTGCATGGCTAGGGCCTTCACCCATCTGAACCATGTTTATTTCATAAAATATTTCCTTGAGACCTTGAAATATTTCATCCACATCCTTGTTAGCATATGGGTATTGATTTTCTTCCTTTTGAGCTTTCGTGAAAGATTGGCTAATGTGTAGAATCGGATTTGTCAATTTCCAAGCCTTCTTCTTCTGCTCTTTTGCCCATTTTCTATCTGCCGCGGTAGGCTTAAAGCCTAAGCCAAAGGAGTCGCGGCTACCACATGGATCTACAAGGTTTAGAATTCCTTTCAGTGAAACCCCTAATCCTTTTCCCGGTTCATAACCATTTTGTAGCATTTGGCTAGCCACCATGATTGAAGTAGAAGAGAGCTGAGGCCTTGGAATAGGCGTGCCTTCCACGACTTGATCAGCTGTCACAATTTCAAAGGCTTGATAAATGGAATATTCACAACCCCCTTTTGTTTCAATACAGGGTACAGAAGGATCTCGATGTATGGGAAGGTCATCCTCTCCATGTACAATGATTTCCTGATTGTCGTGTTCAAACTTAACTACTTGATGTAAAGTAGAAGGTATGGCTCTGGCCATGTGGATCCATGGTATTCCTAAAAGTAGGTTGTAGGAAGTATCTATGTCTATTACTTGAAAGGTGATCGTAAACTCAACTGGTCCAATAACCAAAGCAAGATCTACCTCACCAATTGTGTCTCGTTTTGCACCATCAAAAGCCCGAACACATACATTATTGGACCGAATCCTATCTGGGCTGATTTTTAATTTTTGCAAAGTAAGGAGAGGACAGATATCTACTCCTGAACCTCCATCGATCATTACCCCT
>NW_025817332.1:0-1035 GCF_002878395.1 Capsicum annuum | reverse complement strand
TAAAGAATATTTGGCAAATCCTCCTGTGCTGGTCCCACCGAAACCTGATAGGCCTTTATTTCTATATCTGTCAGTGATGGACAATTCTTTTGGTTGTGTTTTAGGACAGCATGATATCACAGGCAAAAAGGAACAAGCAATCTATTATTTGAGCAAAAAGTTCACGAGTTACGAGGTAAAATACACTCTTTTAGAAAAGACATGTTGCGCCCTAACTTGGATTGCTCAGAAGTTGAAGCACTATCTTTCGTCCTACACAACTTACTTTATATCTCGAATGGATCCTTTAAAGTATATTTTTTAAAAACCCATGCCCACAGGCAGATTGGCGAAGTGGCAGATTTTACTTACAGAATTCGACATTGTGTATGTTACACGTACTGCTATGAAAGTACAAGCATTGGCCGATCATTTGGCAGAGAACCCAGTCTACAATGATTATGAGCCTTTGCAAACTTACTTTCCTGATGAAGAGATAAATTCAATTGAGGAATAAGTTCAAGATGATATGTATGCATGGAAATTATATTTTGATGGGGCAGTCAATGTCAAAGGAGTAGGAATTGGGGCGGTTCTTGTCTCACCGACCGGGCATCATCATCCCGCCATAACACGACTCCGTTTCTTTTGTACTAATAACACAGCAGAATATGAAGCTTGTATCATGGGGTTAAATATGGCAATAAATCTGGATGTGCACAAGCTAGTGGTGTTAGGAGATTCCGAATTACGCATTCGACAAATTCAAGGTGAATGGGAAACGAGAGATATCAAGCTCATTCCATACAAACAGTTCGTAGAGGACCTTATCAAAAGGTTCAAGTCTATCGAGTTTAGATATATTCCCAGATCCCATAATGAGCTGGCTGATGCCCTGGCTACCCTAGCTTCCATGCTCCCGTACCCAGGAAATACGCATCTCAACCCATTAGAGATACAGATACGAGATCAACATGGTTATTGCAATATAATTGATGCAGAACCAGATAATGAACCTTGGTACTATGATATCAAACGCTTCCTAAAGTCAAAAGA
>NW_025817331.1:0-1056 GCF_002878395.1 Capsicum annuum | reverse complement strand
CTGGGATGGAGAATTTTCAAACTATTATCAACAAGGTAAAATTTGTTGTGGCATCACAAGGCTTTTGGCTTTGACTAGTTTTTGGAAGTTATTGGGAATTCATTTCACAGTGTTAAAGCTTTATTTGCCTGTTTGAATGTCTTCAATTTGGGGAAGAAGTTTGCTAAACCTGAACTCAAATCATGAATTGAGGAGTTTAAGGAAAAGTTGAATAAGTTCCACATCGAGAGGAAGGAACAAGAACTTACTGCCAAAAATGCTCAAAGCCATCAACAGAAAGTGGACAACATAGAGAGCATCACGGTGGCTCAAAAAGAAGAAGAAGACGAAATTGATGAATCTGAAATTAGAAAAGGTAATTTTCTCCTAGTCAATTGTCAGTTCATTCAGCTATTACTATTTCAAGTTTTATTTACAAGGTTCTCATTTTGAAACTTTTATGACGGAGGGCATCAGATCTTCATGCTTGTTTCTATGAGTTATATGGTTCATTTATGTTTTAAATCCCGCGAAAGAATTTAAAAACAATGTAGAGGAGGTAGTAGCTGTTACAAGACATCATGTCGTAGTACCTTATATCGATAGTTGATCATTCACTACTATTCTTTTTAAAAATCCATATGATGGGGTTTTTCAGAATTCGGTGCACTTAAGATGTAGATACTGATAAGAAGGCACTCAAGTCATTTGGCGAGAGAGCTGGAAATATATAAAGAGCCTAGAAGCAAAATGGATTGAGAAAACTTACAAAGTCAATGTGCAAACATGGTGCAGATTGTTGTATCTGCTGCATTTCTGATGATCAATGTGGGAAGGGGCGGGCAACAATGCATTATTTGGTTCTCTTGAATGTTCTGTAACTTTGTTTTCTTGATCATGTAACAGATTCTGAAGTCACTGATCCATCAACGGAAGCGGAAACAGAATGTTCCCCTTCAGAACCAGCATGTGCTGAGTCGGAATCAAATTCTCATGCTTCCAGTGAGTTAACTGATTCAGCAATTGATGAAAGTGAAATTCAATCCCCTATAAGTCGCACCAGAGGTTCCTTAGCAG
>NW_025817330.1:0-1073 GCF_002878395.1 Capsicum annuum | reverse complement strand
ATTTATTATTCGACATGTGAAGTGGATTGATTAAGTGAACTCTGTTAGTATATGTTATACTATTAAGTTACTGAATATTTTATGATATACGCTATTTACACATCACATACTACACAGATTTATACGTATACTATATATTCAGACACTTACTAATTTTATGTTTCAATGAACTCATAGGCGGACACCAACATCTTACCGTAAATAGAAAAATGTGCTCACATAATGAAAGATCAGAGGATGGAAAAGAGTAAAAATTAGACAGAAATTGAAGAAGAAAAGCCAAGAGTAAAATTAGTGAATAAGCAAAAATGATAGTTCCTAAATTTCTCGGCGAGAAACTCGCAAGAATCTCGCCAGAAAACACTCCAAATGATATCTGCCGCTGTCGCCCCTCTTCCTTTCTCGCAACCTCACCGGCGAACTAGCCTTACCGCTACACTGCCACCATCCCTCTCACCTCGCCGGCGCCACCTCTTCCCTCTCTTCTTTCCCCGCCGTACCAGCCGACCCCGTTTGCTTTAGATCCGGTAGAGAACCACCAGAAAATAATCCCAACCAGCCAACAACTCTTCATGCATTGTTGCTTCATCCAAGACAGCAAAATTGCCGCCGGCCGCGCGAAACTGCTTCAAATATTACCGAATCCGGCCATCGCCGATGAATGGCCATCTTCGTCAGAAAAGGATACTACTCGTTCCTTTAGTTCTCAAAAATAAAAAGTTGAAAAGTTTTATACATATGTTTATTTTAAAGATAATATATATTTAACTTTAGTCAAATAATATTACTAATAATTTAATCCCAATCTTCCTTTTTCATGACTCGAATAATATTAATGTCACGTGATTTAATACAATTTATTATTAAAATATTAATTTTAAATAGTTTTTAAGGAATTTGTCTTTTGCTTTCATTAAAAATTATCTTAATCTTTGTCTTTATCAACTTGTAATTAAATATGACATTAGTTTGGTTTCTTATTATTTTAATAATTGTATTTTACTAAGATTTATATATCATTGTTTGTTTTCTATATTAATTGTGTCCAAATTAAATTACTGGGATTTTTATGT
>NW_025817329.1:0-1473 GCF_002878395.1 Capsicum annuum | reverse complement strand
TATTTATGATATTTGATCCTTTGTTGATTTTATTGCATGTTTAGTACTTGCATTTTTGAAGATTGATATGATGAAGGCATTTTATTCTTCTATCCAAACATTGTGTCATCCCTTGTTTACCCGTTTAAGCTTCGTCTTATTTTTCTTTCATATCCCTCTTTTGGAATCAAAATAGAGTCAAAGATAAATGTCAAGGAAATAAGAATAAAAGAAAGAGTTCGAAAATTAAAAAAAATCAAAATCATATTAGAACAAAGAACAAGCTGATGGAACTACGTGTGACCTGATTCTCTTCTCTCGGGAGTGAGATACGTAGGATGTCCTATTTCGGGCTCGATCCAACCAAATAAAGATTTAAGATTCACCCAGTCAACAAAATTGGGGCATGAGTTAATGTGTTGTTTGAGTCAATTCCAAAAGTTGTAAGTCCCACCCCCCACTTCAAGTATCGTTTGAGCCTCTTACCATCTTTTCTAACCTTAACCAAAAGCCAAGTTACAACCAAAGAAAGTCCTTCAGATCAATTTTTGGTAATGTTAAGGCTAAGCATGCAATGGATATGATGATACATTGTGAAGTACCACTTGTCTCCCTCAGCATAAGAAATCAGGAAAGAAATACAAAAATGAGAGAGTCTTATTAGTGAAAACCCCCGTGGGCATCATAAGGCGATGGTGAGTTGAGAGAAAATAAAAATGAGAGAGTCTTATTAGTGAAAACCCTCACGGGCACCGTAAGGCGATGGAGAGTTCAAGAGAAAAGTGAAAAGTGAAAAGAAAGAGATTTGTTGGCGAAAGTCATTTAAAATGTCGACAATCGAATATGATGAATGAGTCTGATGGATTTGAAGAAGCGGCTCAGAGGCAAAGGTACGAACTCAACAACAAATGGGGAGTTTGGATAGGAAGATCAGGCAACTCAATCCAAAATCCATGTCATAATCATTGGAGTTGGTTGTCGTATTCAGATAAGTGTTTCTTTTTGAATATGGGACATTGCCCTTTTCTTTCATTTACATATTCATATTTTTTGTCTTTTTTATGTCATTTATCAAAATAAGAGTCACCATTATTTCTTTACATTTTTAAGTAAGTCTGTGTCAAAACAAGTGAGAAAGGATTTCAAAATTTACTACCAGTCTTTCCAATTATATGAGGAAAAGCCAAGGAACAGCACAGGAAAGAAATATAATCGTAATTCAACACAAAGCAAAGGAATTCTATCAACCGACAGACTATTGGATCCGTGAAAGCATTCAGATTTGGGAAAAGAGTGCACCTCAGGGGCATGGTAAAATGGAAACCCATTGTTTGAGTCAGAAATCACTTCCCTCAATATGGATCCGGGTCAATGATGCTGCAAGACAGGACAAGTGTCAGCGATTTGGAAGAAAGATGAAAGAAACGAATGCTGGGGCAGATACCTGAGAAGCCAAGAGTTGCAAGCCACCACTAACTTTTTAACTGACAAATT
>NW_025817328.1:0-1088 GCF_002878395.1 Capsicum annuum | reverse complement strand
TTTACTTTATGTTCAGGACCCTCCTGAAAAATGGGATTTCACTTTATGTTCAGGACCCTCTTGAAAAATGGGATTTTACTTTCTACTCAGGACCCTCCTGAAAAATGAGATTTTACTTTATTTTCAGGACCCTCCTGAAAAATGAGACTTTACTTTCTCTTCAGGACCCTCCTGAAAAATGAGATTTTTACTTTCTGTTCAGGACCTTCCTGAAAAATGGGAATTTACTTTATGTTCAAGACCCTCTTGAAAAACGAGAATTTACTTTCAATTCAGGACCCTTCCTGGAAAATGGGACAACGCTCTCAAAAATAAAATACTACTTTATTATAATTCTTGTTTGGGATAATTTTTGTTCTGGTTTTAATTTTGGGTTTCAGGAGCCCACCTGAAGAATAGGGCGATGAACAAGCAAGTCAGGAGCCCGCCTAAAGAGCAGGGTGATGAAATAGCAAGTCAGGAGCCCGCCTGAAGAACAGGGTGATGAAATAGCAAGTCTGGAGCCTGCTTGAAAAATAGGATAAAGAAATGAAAAGTCAAGCAGCAAAGTGAAGCAATTGCAAGCCAAGCAACAAGTTGAACGAAATTGCAAGTCAGGAGCCCGCCTGAAGAATAGGGTGATGAAAGTCGAGTTAAGAACCAACAGAAGCTGTATAGATAGGATTTTGTAATTTCATTTATGTTTTAACTTGTAATTTTCATTTTTGATGTAATGATAAGAGCCGCGGACCGGAACCTCGACGGAACCTCACTCGACTCTCCAACTCGGTATAGCTCACTTCTCTTCCAATCCTTTGAAATACCCGTGAATTGATTCTTTCATAACTTGGGTAAGAAGGATGTTTTAAGTCAAGACCCGGTTGTCCTTCTTCCTTCTGTTTCTTTCTTTGAATAATGGTCAGGTCGAAATTTGGTCTCGCTGTCTACTTCTTTGCCTGAAAACCCTTCGTGTTTACATTCAAAGGGGGCATGATATAGACACCTAATTCTGTCCCTCCCGAAGACCCAAGTTACACATTTTTATCCTCATCTTACCACGTTCCCTCACCTGTATGATTATATCCCATAAAAATACAAAAATAACAAAC
>NW_025817327.1:0-4353 GCF_002878395.1 Capsicum annuum | reverse complement strand
TGCTTCCAGTATGCTAGGCACCTCTACATCTGGGATGCACCGCCTAATAATACCATCAGCACATCGTCGAAAAAGATAAGGCTCATCCCAGAAGTAATTTTTCACATCATGCATGAACTTTTTATTTTGATGAAAGGAGAGATGCT
The DNA here is from genome assembly GCF_002878395.1 of Capsicum annuum. Taxonomy (NCBI): domain Eukaryota; kingdom Viridiplantae; phylum Streptophyta; class Magnoliopsida; order Solanales; family Solanaceae; genus Capsicum; species Capsicum annuum. Next base: position 4,207 of record NW_025817327.1, on the reverse strand, counting down.
CAGGAATCACTTCGCTCACCACGTAGTTGGCATAATCTGCATACCATGGTAAGTTTTCCACCATAGTTGCTAGAATCTCTTTGTTGGGGAATGCATCATCAATATCAAGGTCGGTCTGCACTGTGTGCTCACTCTCAAGTCTAGATATATGATCAGCTACTTGGTTTTCACAACCTTTTCTATCCTTTACCTCGAAATCAAATTCTTGAAGTAGTAGCACCCACCTAATTAGCCTTGGCTTGGCATCCTTCTTTGCCATTAGATATCTTAGAGCTGCATGATCTGTATGAACCACTACCTTGGTTCCTAACAAGTAAGCACAGAACTTTTCGAAAGCATAAACAATCGCAAGAAGCTCTTGTTCAGTGATGGTATAGTTCTTCTCTGCTCTATTCAAGGCCTTACTCGCATAGTAGATTGGATGAAATAGCTTTTCTCTTTTCTGACCAAGTACAGCACCCACTTGCATCACACATAACTACAAAAGGTAGAGACCAATCAGGTGCTACAATAATAGGGGCTTCAACTAGCTTCCCCTTGAGGCATTCAAATGCCTTCAAGCAATCTGCACCAAAGTGAAACATTGCTTCCTTCTCCAAAAGTTTTGGAGAAGTCTTTAATAAACCTCCGATAAAAACCAGTATGACCGAGAAAACTACGAACCCCCTTTACAGAAATTGGAGGTGGTAGTCTCTCGATAACTTTAATCTTGGCTCGATCAACTTCAATTCCCTTTTCAGAGACTTTATGCCCGAGAACAATACCTTCCTTAACCATAAAATAGCACTTCTCCCAATTTAGCACCAGATTGAATTCAATACATCTCTGCAAAGCCATACTCAGATTTGCCAAGCATAATTCAAATGACTCACATACAACCAAAAAGTCATCCATAAACACCTCCAATGTGTCTTCAACCATATCAGAGAAAATGGACATCATAAACCCTGAAAAAGTGGCAGGTGTATTACATAACCCAAATGGCATTCGTTTGAATGCAAAAGTACCATATGGGCATGTAAAAGTGGTGTTCTCCTAATCTTCAGGAGCAATACAAATCTGATTATATCCGGAATAACCATCCAAGAAACAGAACCATCCCTTTCCTGCCAATCGATCAAGCATTTGATCCATGAATGGCATTGGGAAGTGGTCCTTTAACGTCCACGAATTTAGCTTCCGGTAATCCATGCACACCCTCCACCCCGTGATAAGCCTGAGTGGAATTAGCTTATTCTTTTTGTTCGCTACTACTGTCATGCCCTCTTTCTTGGGCACACATTGTACAGGACTCACCCATTTACTATTTGAGATTGGATATACCACCCCTGCATCTAACCACTTTATGATTTCTTTCTTCACCACCTCTTGCATAGGTGGATTCAGACGATGCTGATGCTCAATAGTGGGTACGGAATCTTCTTCTAGCTGAATCTTGCGCATACATATGCCAGGAGAGATACCAATTATATCAGTAATAGTCCAACCAATAGCTCTCTTGTACCTCTTCAGAACAGAGATGAGAGCCTCTACTTGTTGTTTACTTAAATCACCAGCAACAATAACCGGCAGTGTATTTCCACTACCCAAGAATGCATACCTTAGATGACTGGGTAGCTCTTTTAATTCTAGTACAGGTGGCTCTTTAATGGATGGCTTCGCCGATGGTGAAGGTCGATTCTTAAGGTCAAGGTCCAGCTTCTTGGGGGCATATGAATACGACCCTATTCCTATGAAAGCACAGATAGCTTTTTCATGCTCTTTAATATCCTCACGCTCAAAGTTCAAAAGCACAGCAGCCAATGGCTCAACAGTAAGCTGCTTCTCTAAAGATAATTCCTTCTCATCCTTATAATAAACATCAGCTATAGAGAACACATTCATATCTTTGGGCTACTTCATTGATTTGCATACATCAAATCGCACCACTTCGTCATTCATCCGAAATAGAAGCTCATTTTCTCATAAATCAATAAGCACACTTCCTGTTGCGAGGAAAGGTCGACCCAAGATTATGGTCACCTCAAAATCCACCTCGCAATCCAAAATTACAAAGTCTGCAGGAAAAATAAAGGTAGAAACCTTCACTAATACATCATACAAGATACCAACAGGTTGTTTTACCGACCTATCTGCCATTACAAGCCGTATGTTGGTTGGTGTAGAATCCCCAACCCCAACTGTCTATAGATGGCTAGTGGCATCAAATTAATGCTAGCCCCTAGATCACATAAAGCCTTAGCAAAGTCTAAAGATCCAACCGTGCAAGGAATAGTGAAAGCACCCGGATCTGCCTTCTTCTGTACCAAAGACCTCGTGGCAATGGCACTGCAATAATGAAAATTTTCTGCCAGTTCATAGCTCTCTGCCCTTTTCTTTGTCAAAAGGTCCTTCATGAATTTGGCGTACCCTGGCATTTGCTCCAGTGCCTCCACCAAAGGCACATTTATAGTCAGCTGCTTTAGCATAGTTATGAATTTACTAAACCTGGTGTCATCAGCCTTCTTCTTCAGTCTCTGAGGAAAAGGTGGTGGTGGATTTGGAAGAGTTTTCTCCACCGCTTCCTTTTTATTATGCTTTCCATTATCAATCTTTTCAGTCTGTTGACATCTAGGTGTAGTATCATGAACGTTCTCATCCTGATCTTCAACTTCTACAGAATCATCACAATCTGCTTCAATAACATTTTCCTCTAAAAAATCAACCACGGGCTTGCCCTTGGATGGATTTTCCAACACTTTACCACTCCTGGTTGTAATAGCCAAACATGATCCATCTTTCCTTGGATTTTGGATAGTGTCACTCGGTAAGGTGCCAGTTTTTCTTTGATTGAATGTCGCTGATAGTTGACTCATTTGTTGTTCCAGCTGTTTTATTGAAGTGGAATGCGAGTCAACCAATTGATTTATTGAGGACAAATTATTTTTTACTTCAGTTACTCCCGTGTTGGTTGCCTCCACTTCTTTCAACAGCTTAGCCATCATGTCCTCCATGGACACCTTCCCAGAGCTAGTTGCAGCAGCTTCACGATTTCCAGGAGGTACATACAAACCGCTCCTGTCATTGTTATTCTTCCAATTCCCTTGGTCTCGGTCCTTGTATCCGAATTTTTCATAATAGTTCCGACATTGGTTTCCTTGGGCATTGCCTCGGAAACCCCCCTGAGTGTTCAAGTAATTTGCTTTCTCCTCAGAATCGGAGTCATCTCTTCCCTATGATATAACAGCCTTGACCTTTTTTGTCTTCCCTAATAATAAATGCTTGGTAAGAAGGTCCATCTGCGTTTTCATGTGAGCCATATCCTGGTCACGTTTCTCTTCTCTTCGCCTTTGTTCTGCCGTTATGCCAATAGATACAGTAGAGCTTGCTACCTCAGAATCCCTGGTATGCCAAGCTCTACTCTGCTTTGTCATACGATCTAGCATATCATATGCCTCAATAAAAGTAAGGTCCATGAATGACCCACCCATAGCATTATCTACCACTGGCTTAGTCACCGAGTTCAAAGCCCTATAAAATATTTCCATAAGTGGACATTGGTCATCTGATGATTTGGGCACCGCATAAGCTTCTTCTTGAACCTCTCCCATGTCTCGTAGAGAGCTTCAGTTGGAAGTTGTCTAAAATTACTTATCTCATCTCTTAATTATGCTCTCTTGGATGGAGGAAAGAATCTTTCTAGGAAAGCTTCTTTCAGTTGCCTCTAATTAGTAATAGAGTCAGGAGTTAGCCCGTTTAACCATAGAGTTGCCTCTCCAGATAGAGACAATGGAAATAAGCGCAGCCGGATCGCATTCTGTCCAACCCCTGGATTGTCAAACGATTTGCATGTTGAGATAAAATTAATCAAATGCATGTTCGGGTCATCACCTGCAAGTCCACCAAATAACCCTTTGAGTTGCAATAGCTGAATCATGGTGCTAGTGATATTGAACTTGGCTCTGCGTGCCAAGGGCGGAGGAATAATAGCCCCTGTGGCACCAGCCCCATCCAAGTCTTCATCATCATCATCAAACGCAACCTGCACAGCTCGACGTTCAGGGCTCATTCTAGCTTGACGATCTCTGTTGACATTCCTGTTCACTGGTGCAACCACATCATCTGCACACCTTGGATTTAATAACTCATCATCACCCAGGTCCTCATTCTCAAGATTTGGTACCCGACCTGGGTTATCAGCATTCTGTTGATTTACTTGCGCAGCTGC
>NW_025817326.1:0-1274 GCF_002878395.1 Capsicum annuum | reverse complement strand
AAAACTCACCAGCTTGATTTAATTAAGTCATTTCTTTTCACAGAAAAGAATAAGAAAATAAATGACAAACACAATTTAAACTGTAAAAAACTCACCAGAAATATACTTGTTTTTAAATCTTCTTTATTTATTTATATAATTAAAAAGTCTGAAAATTTGGATGTCATGAATATACTTTAATTTTTTAAAAAAATATATATTATATGTTGCAACAGATATATTATCTGATGCAACAGGTTAACTATTTGTTGCAACGGATGATATATCTGTTGTAATAGATAATTTATCTGATGCAACAGATATATAATCTGTTGTCCAACTCAGTGTAAAAAAATGGTTGCTGGAAAGAACTAATTATTTTAATAATTATAAATCAGAAAAGTCATGACTTATCACAATATTGCTTAATTTATTTAAGTCATAACTTTTTACAGTAATCAAGAATGTCATTAATAAATAGAGGTGAACAGTTGTGCCTTTAAATCTTCTTTACCAATTTATATAATTAAAAATTCAAAAATTTGGATGTCATGAAGATAATTTATTTTTTTAAAAAAAATATATATATCATATTTTGCAACAAATATATTATCTTATGCAACAGGTTATCTATTTGTTGCAACAGATGATATATCTGTTGTAACAGATGATTTTTCTGATGCAACAGATATATAATCTGTTGTCCAACTCAGTGTAAAAAAAAAGATTCCTGGAAAGAACTAATTATTTTAATAATTATAAATCAGAAAAGTCATGACTTATCACAATATTGCTTAATTTATTTAAGTCATAACTTTTTACAGTAATCAAGAATGTCATTAATAAATGGAGGTGAACAGTTGTGCCTTTAAATCTTCTTTATCAATTTATATAATTAAAAATTCAAAAATTTGGATGTCATGAAGATAATTTATTTTTTAAAAAAATATATATATATCATATTTTGCAACAAATATATTATCTTATGCAACAGGTTATCTATTTGTTGCAACGGATGATATATTTGTTATAACAGATGATATATCTGATGCAACATATATATAATCTGTTGTCCAACTCAGTGTAACAAAAAAACGGTTCCTGAAAAGAACTAATTATTTTAATAATAATAAAGATGAAAAGTCATGACTTATCACAATATTATTTAATTTAATTAAATCATAACTTCTTACAGTAATCAATAATGTCATTAATAAGTGGAAGTGAACAGTTGTGCCTTTAAATCTGCTTTATTAATTTATATAATTAAAAAGTCAAAAAATTGAATGTCATGA
>NW_025817325.1:0-1451 GCF_002878395.1 Capsicum annuum | reverse complement strand
CACGTCGGCGTGCAGCGTGGGCGCATGGCAGCATGCATGGCTAGTCCGTGCGAGCCGTCCGTGCCCGTGTAGCAATGTCGACCGCGCTTCATTGTGCGCTCGTGTCGGTTATCGGTGGCGTCGTCCACGACGGGGCTGCTGGTGCTTGATTTCAGACGATGCAGTGCTTTTGTGCGTGCGGCGAGTCCTGCATGCTGCTCTCGCGGCAAGCTCCAGGCACTGTATGCATGCGGCTGAGCCCAATCCGTGGCGAGCGCCGGCGGCCAGCGTGGGCGGCGCCCGCCCATGAGCCTCGGCGTGCCTTCATCTCCCCTGCTCCCCCCAAGGGCGGGCTATCGTGTCAAGTGGGAATTGCTTCAGCCTTGCAACGTCCGCATGGGCAGCAGCGCACGACATCTATTGCTGGGCGTTGGGGCCGGTGCTGGGCGTGTATCGACGGAGCATTTGGACGCACAGCGCGTGAGTTATGTTCGGCACGTGCGGTTAGGTTAGATCCCTGCTCGAGCAGCGACGGCCTGACCCGCCTGCCATCTCAGTCGCGGGGCAAGCGCAATGCAGGTTTGCTCGAAGTCGGTTTCCTATGCTGCATACCTAATGCCCAGGCATTATAAGGTTTTATCAATCGCCTTTCGCCCCTCGTATTTCGTGCGCGGGGCGAATCGAAAGGCCGCCCTCGCGTCTCACGCCTCCCTTACTTCATCGTGCGATGCCGTGGTCCGTGAGCGGCGGTCGGGATTCTCGGATGCTGTAGACGCAGTAGGCATGGGGCCTTTATCGACTCCTATCTGCCCTGTACGATGCTCCTTGCAAATGACAGACGCGCTCGCCTTGAATCCGTCTGCGCCCTCGCGGGCAGGCCGGGCTCATGCGACGCCGGCGTCGATGAGGAATGCTACCTGGTTGATCCTGCCAGTAGTCATATGGTTGTCTCAAAGATTAAGCCATGCATGTGTAAGTATGAACAAATCCAGACTGTGAAACTGCGAATTGCTCATTAAATCAGTTATAGTTTGTTTGATGGTATCTACTACTCGGATAACCATAGTAATTCTAGATCTAATACGTGCAACAAACCCCGACTTCTGGAAGGGATGCATTTATTAGATAAAAGGTCGACGCGGGCTCTGCCCGTTGTTGCGATGATTCATGATAACTCGACAGATTGCACGGCCATCGTGCCGGCGACGCGTAATTCAAATTTCTGCCCTATCAACTTTCGATGGTAGGATAGTGCCTAACATGGTGGTGACGGGTAACGGAGAATTAGGGTTCGATTTCGGAGAGGGAGCCTGAGAAACGGCTACCACATCCAAGGAAGGCAGCAGGTGCACAAATTACCCAATACTGACATGGGGAGGTAGTGACAATAAATAACAATACCGGGCTCAATGAGTCTGGTAATTGGAATGAGTACAATCTAAATCCCTTAACGAGGATCAATTGGAGGGCAC
>NW_025817324.1:0-1214 GCF_002878395.1 Capsicum annuum | reverse complement strand
TTTGACTATGGACTACTAAACACCATATATACCCAAGATGGAGAAGAATTAACAGCTATGGAAGAATTATACAAGATATTCACAACCTACAAAAGGATAACAAAAGGAAATTTATTTTATATAAAGTGTTATACTGCACCGGCAGAGATACTATATGACAAAATAAAACCAGTTATACAAGTTGTAAAGATAGGATTAACTAGAGATATGATTATACCAGAAGATATTACGCAGCAATCGGAGATACCCAGAATTGAGATACCGGACTTCTATGCAAATAAACGACTTATTGGACTAGCTACGATCATTCAAGAACTAGCAAATAATTATACTAATGGAAACCAAATATGGAGCTATTATTCGAGAGATCATCAAATGATTTACTCAAAATCAAAAGAGCTACGACAAGCAGATATGGAAGACGTCAGACAATGGATAATGACACTTCTCAACCCAGAAAAATAATCTACCACAAGAGCAATTAAAAAAGGATTTATTTCAGACGGATTACTGACAAGATATTGTAAAATAATTGGACACAAATACCCAGATCATCAATGTTCAAGATGTAATGGAGAAGATAATATTATTCCGGAAGTACATCTAGAATAAAAATGAAGAAGACAAAATGCCAGCTGGAAAGATAAGATAAGAAGCAATAATAGAGATATAGCAGATACGACAAAATCAACGGAGACAAGATACTGTTGAATTATTGTACAAAGTCTAAATTATTGTACAAAAGTCTTAACTATTGATTGAATTATTGTACGTAAAGATGTAAACTTGTAGGTAGGAAATTAAAGGCTAGTAGGCTAGCCTCTTTTGTTGACTTTTTAGTTTCTAGTTTTTAGTTTTACAAAAAACGTGTGTAAAGTTTGATTGTAAAGTTACTTTTCATTCTATAAATAAAGAAAGCAGAAGGCATTGCAAAGGCAAGCCTTCATGCGTTGAATCAAAGATTCTCTCCATTCCACAACAAATATTTTACTCAGTTAATTAAATAGACATATTTCAATGAAAAAAGCTATGGAGGAACAAAACTCATAAATATCAAAACTACCCAAACAGGTATATTTATTTATGATTATGAATATCTAAATTCATAATTCCTAACAATCATGATATGATAAAATAAATTCATATTAGTTACTTTATAGTAGAATTATTCGAAGAATAATATGTTAAGAAGTTTATTAACAAAGAGGAAACGG
>NW_025817323.1:0-2578 GCF_002878395.1 Capsicum annuum | reverse complement strand
AGCTAAAGCAAGAGTAAACAATACCCAACATCATGCTTCTGAACCCTAAAAATTTGAATTTAAAAACACTATTTACAAGTCAATGAGGGAATATATACATACCTTAAACAAAACAATTCACCAAAGTAACTTGACTCCTCTTTGCCCCTTGATGAACCCTCTTCAAACCCTAGCCTCTAATCTTATTAAAGAGGTTTAGAGAGTGTATTTGGTATGCTTAATCCACCAAATAAGTGTTATTAGAGGTAGGGATGACTTATATAGTGAGGGGACTCAGGAGTTGTGGGGTGGAAAGTATCTATAAAGCCCTCATCTTAAAAGCTGGAAATCCATATGTAGTAGGGTACAAATCCCTCACCAAACGATACCCAGGGTATGAGTTTTACCCTAACTCATATCCTAGGCCACACTAAGGACCACTACACTTTTTAGGGTACTACCACTCACTAATGAATCTTACCCAAGGGTACAAATAGTACCCTAAACCATACCTTGACTCTTACCCAAGACAGTGCCTACAAGATCATGCTTAACACTCCATACGACGAGGATTGGCATGACTCATACCTAAAGGTATGACCATGGTGATCCTAAGTCGTATCTAAGATAGTGTGTGACCCCCACCATATTTCCTAGAGTATACGATGGGGTCACTAAGTCGTATCCAGTGGGTACGACTAGTACTCTGAGTCGTATCATGGACAAAATATCCAAAGCTCATGAAAATTTTCAAGGCCAAGATCTTGGATTTTTTATTCTATATAAGGTATTTAGTAGAATGGCTGAGGAATCCTCACTATATCTAAATGGTGTTTTGAGTATTGTAGGGTGTGTTTTTGTACTAATAGTGGGTGATTAGATTAAATTGATTTTGCAGAAGGCTCATTGTTATAGTTATTTTATACTTTTTAGAGTGCCTAAGATTTATTATAATTTTTGACAACCCTACTGGTAGGGTGGTATAAGGAAAGAAGTAGTGAGTTTTGTAGCTCATCACCTATGTAGCCAGTAGGTGAAGGTTGAGCATTTGAGACCTAGGGGTTTGGTTTAGAGGTTACCTAGAATTGAGTTATAATAGGAATAGATCGTTATGGATTTTGTGACTAGGTTTCCTCATACTTCTAAAGGTTTTGATATTGTTTGGGTCATTATGGATTTATTGACTAAATCTTCATATTTTATTCTAGTCCTTGTTTCTCTAAGTGCTGGGAGGTTAGTGTGTATCTACATTCATAAGATACTGTGGGTTTATGGCATGCTAGTGTCTATCATTTCATATTGAGGCTTAATGTTCATATCTCACTTTTAAAAGACTTTTCAAGTAGAGTTTGGCACCCAGGTTGATCTTAGCATAAATTTACACCCCCTAGATGGACGGTCAACTGGTATGGACTATTCGAGTTTTGAAGACAACCTTTATGAATTATTATGGTTATTACGAGTTCCTAGTGATGTATTTTTGATTGACCTATGCCCCGGTAGAATTCATGGATTTAATAAACTGTATGTTTAGGTCTTAGTTAGATTCTTCTATTATTATGTTCATCAATAACATCCTTGTATATTCAAGGAGTATAAAAAAGCATATGCAGCATTTCAAGACCTTGATTTATCATATTCTTTTTGCCATGTTCTCTAAGTATGAGTTTTGGCTTTAGTTAGTGACATTAATTATACATGTGGAATCTATGAGTGGGATTATAGACCCAATAAAGACTGAGGCTATTCCCAATTGGGCTAGACCTATATCTCCATCTATGGTTCATAGCTTTATTGATTTGACCGGTTATTACAAACTATTCATTGAGAGTTTTGCAACTATTGTGCCACCGTTGTCCTGATTAACTCGAAAAGAGATTCCCTTCTAATAGTTTAAGGAGGGTGAGTTAAGCTTTATAAATGTCAAGGCATTTCTCACTTCAGCTCCTATTTTAGGTATTCCCATTGAGAGTGAGGGATTTACCATATATAATCATTCTTTTGGTGTTAGTTTAGGTTGTGTATTATATTGTAGGGTTGTGTTATTGATTATGTATTGAGGAAGTTGAAGGTGCAAGAGTAAAACTACCCCACTATGATTAGGAGTTAGTGGAAATAGTATTCGAGCTTAAGATTTTGAGGCATTATCTTTATGGTGTGCATTATCAGATCTTCACGGATCATCATAGTCTTCAGCATCTTATAGCCCAAAGAGAGCTTAATTAGAGGTAGCATAGATGGATAGAGTTTCTTAGTGATTATAATATCTCTATTGTGTATCATCAAAGCGAAACGAATGTGGTAGCAAATGCCTTGAATCAAAAGGTGATGAGTATGGGTAGCTTGGCTTGTAATTTAGTTTCTTAGAGGATGTTGGCATAGGACATTCAGTCCTTATCCAACTTGATGGTACAGCTCAATATTTCAAACCCTAGGATGATTCCTACTAGTGGTGAGTTGAGGTTCTTTTTATTTGATAAGATTTAGGATAGCCAGTTTAAGGATAAGATACTTTGCATCATTTATGATCAGGTATTGTGTTGTGAGTCTAGGTATTTGTGTTTCAAGAGTTGACGACTTGATTTTGTCAATTTTATGT
>NW_025817322.1:0-1788 GCF_002878395.1 Capsicum annuum | reverse complement strand
TTTGTTCACCACATTCTCCATCGGGCCCTCTTATCTCTTCCCTCTCTGAGCTCTAGTTATGGAAGAAGGAACCGATCGTCCTCAAGCTCAAGCAATTCCTTTCCCGATCAAGCCATCTGCTCCACATGACATATTTAAGACCATAAGATTAAATGATAGTTTTGTACATTTGACATAACTTTATTTTAAGACTACAAGATTCAACAGGCTTCTTTATTTTCTTAAATTCCGTGTCAAGTTAATTTTTTTGTAAATAGGGGGAGTAGAAGAATGAGTTAAGATTTGGTATCGACATATGTGCTTCATTGTGATTAAAATCAAACAAATAATGGAATTTTGATATTTTGCATTCTGTCTTTCATCACCATCGCAACGAGCAACAACAATTTACTTAGATTAACTTGAGAATTTATGTTGCCGTTGTAGAAGCATTACTAATGACATGTTGTGCTCTTAGATGCGAAAGACACTGCAAGCTTTATTACGCCGACACGTAAATGGTAAGTCCGCAACACTTCCAAAGGTCATTTTGAAAACTTTTAACGTTTGACTTATGTCAAAAGTCATTAGTTAGAAAAACAAACTTCTTTTATTTATTTTTCTTTGTTTTTTGTCGTCCCAAAACAATGCTATTTTACTATAATTAAAAAAGTTAATTTTAATTTTGTTTTACTCTTAATAAAATAATTTTGATAATAAATTTCAAAAGTATTCTTTTAAACACCACATCACATTAAAGTATGTGACGTGAAATGAGACGTCGATAACACTAATTAGAATCTAATGCAAAGTGAGTCCTTACACTCTTCCTCTTCTAGGTTTCTACTACATTGCTATTCTCAATTCTGCCCACATTTTATTGTCCTCTTCTCTTTTTATTTCTTTTTGTATTTTAAATCCACTAATGTACCTCCCTTTTTTACCTTAGTACTATGTGTTGATATCTTTCATCTAAATACTCTCTACAGCCACTCGGAGAGATGGAGGCTATTTTTTTCCTCTATATGTCGAATTTTTACAAGGTATTCTTTTGTTTACTTCCCTTTTTCTTTAATTATAATTCTCCGTTTTACTCTTTTTAGTTCTAATATTGTTGCCTTTAATTACTTAGGGGTTGTTTTGTTGGGTAACAAGTTATTTAAGGATTAATTATGTTTAGTTGGTCAACACGTTATTCAAGGATTATCCCGGTATTAGTTATCCTACCCTCAAGTGTGATAAAAATAACACTTACAATCCTGAATTACCTAATTATTTTATGAGTTATCCATGCATTTTATCGCAACTAGACATGGATAAGCTCATCCTAAAGTTAATTTTAGGATTAGTTATGGTAACACCCTAACTCAGGATAAGGAGTTCCACGTCGGCAAAGCATAGGAAAGATGCTGAACATATAAGTAATCAGGTCTTTCAATTTAGTGATCTGTTTTAAAGTCGTTCGGATCTAAGCCTAGAGCGGACAATATCACTAGTGGGCTGGGCCGTTACAAATAAGGAGTCCCACATCGGCAAAACACAGGAGAAATGCTGGGTATATAAGTAAACAGATCTTTCACACTAGTAACGCATTGTAAAGTGGTACGTGTCTTAATCAAGAATCCCATAACGAACAATATCACTAGTGGGCTGGGCCATTACAGTTATCCCTTATTCCTTGTACCAAACGAGCCCCAAAGGTGGGATAAAAATAATACTACAATTCGGGATAACTAATCTCAATATGAGCTATCCCATGCATTTATCCGAACCAAACATGGCAAAAGCTCATCGTAAAATTAATTCCAG
>NW_025817321.1:0-1072 GCF_002878395.1 Capsicum annuum | reverse complement strand
TGATGTTTATGATTTTGAAAGATGAATTTATATGTGTGGAGATATAAAACATGAATCTTTCATACATCTTGCATATTTCTTATAAATATTTATGATGATGATGTTTATACAACTGCATACACCCCTATATACTCGGTTCCTTTCCATGGTACTGACCCACATCTTCGGATGTGGGCTACATTTTCTTAGAATGTAGGTTTAGGTGCTCAGTTTCAAGTTCGACAGTGATTCTTTGGGCACGCTATTCTACATCCCCTGTTGTTGTGAGTCCTCATGTTCTGAGGACGTGATGTCTGATGTTAGTTTCATGGAATTGTTTACATTTAATAATTGAGTATGAGTCAGTTGAGGCATGTCTCAATGGCTCGCTGGTTTTATTGATTTTCTTAGAGGCTTGTCAGACTAGTATAAATGTTGGGAGTTGACTAATAAGTCGTATTTTGTTATCTTTCTGAAATTCTTTTATTCTTGGATGATGATTACTCTGTTGATATTTGAGGGTTATTTATGGAAACTCCATTGATTTGTGTTGAACTGAATGAAAATGGCTCAAAGGGTTAGCTTGGGGTTACTCGTAGCCTCAAGAACCGTGTGACGCTCCGGGACCCGTTTTTCGGGGCGTTAGATGTATGTATTCAAGAAATCAATTCATTTTATATTATTTAATTCAAATATCCATGCTTCCCACGTGGTTCATAAAATGCCTTCAAGAATTATTTTTGAACAAAGGATTACATATCATGTTAAACTAGTTCAAGATAAATCCTCAAGTTATGAATTTTGCCATGTCCAATTTCATGAGAATTTCATGTAAATCACCAATTCATGATTTCAAGATTTGCTCTATGTATTATACTTTATACCCTAAAAACTTTAATTTTATAAAGGATTACATGACTTACAAGTTGGGTTTATGCCAAAATTATCATGTTTTGAGTTTATAAAGTTATAAGTGATTTAAGCCTTGAATTACATGACTATTTTCATATATCTATGCATATAAAGTGATTTTTCAGATTTTTTCCCAATTAAGTTTAAGCATGATATTGAGATTATTGATCTTATTATTTTG
>NW_025817320.1:0-1027 GCF_002878395.1 Capsicum annuum | reverse complement strand
CTCCCCCTTGGGAGAAAACCTCTACTTTTTGGTCCTTGACTGACTCCTTCAGTCTGACCAAACTAGCATCTAAGTATTGCTTTTCCTTTACTTCCGAAACCAAGGAGGATTCGGAACTACTCTGAACCCCTATACTACCTTCATCAGAGTCAAACAACCTAACCCCCAATCTAGCCAAACGATGTATATTACGAGCCAACTCTTTCTTACCTTCTACCACATGCGAAACACTACCCATGGACACTCTACTTAGGGCATCCGCTACAATATTGGCCTCACCCGGATGGTACAACACACTCATATCATAGTCCTTTAATAAGTCTAATCATTGTCTCTGCCTAAGATTCAATTCTCTCTAGGTAAACAAATACTGCACACTTATGATCAGTGAAAACATCAACATGGACACCATACAAATAGTGTCTCTAGATTTTCAAAGAAAACACAACAGCAGCCAACTCAAGGTCATGGGTGGGGTAATTTTTCTCATGGGGTTTCAACTGTCTAGAAGCATAAGCTATCACCTTGCCCTTCTGCATCAATACGCAACCCAACCCAACTCTCGAAGTATCATAGTACACCATAAAACCATCAACACCATCAGGCAAAGTCAAAACAGGGGATGAAGTGAGTCGAGTCTTTAACTCCTGAAAACTCTTCTCACAAGATTCGAACCACAAGAAATTCAGTTTATTTTGGGTCAACCGAGTCATAGAAGACGCTATAGAGGAGAAACCCTCAACAAAACAGCGGTAATAGCCATCTAAACCCAAGAAACTTCAGATATCAGTTAGAGAAATAGGTCTAGGCCAATTTCTAACAGCTTCGGTCTTTTGGGGATCAACTCTAATACCCTCAGAAGAAATAACCTTAGCTAAAACTCACACTTACTGAACTTGGCAAACAACTTGTGATCTCTCAGGGTTTGCAAGATAGTTAGGAGATGATCAGAATGTTCATACTCACTATGGGAGTACACTAGTTTATCATCGATGAACACTATGACAAACATATCTAGATATGGTCT
>NW_025817319.1:0-1056 GCF_002878395.1 Capsicum annuum | reverse complement strand
CCGGTTTGTTGCATTTGCCCTATATCGAGAAGGATATGATCCGAGCACGAAATCATACTGGCGTGAGATTTTTGCAGTCTTGTGGTTTAAAAAGTAAGGGTATGCGTTTGGGTTGTTTAAGTGATTCGTGGGTTTCCTTAGACTTTTTGTTCGCTAGATTCGGGACCTCGGAAGGTTTTGATTGCTTTTGGGATGAATTTCATGTGACTAAGGAGAAGTGAGAGAAAAAGCGTCTTGAAGTCTTCATTAGGTATTTTAGTGTTTACACTAGAAGAAAGACGTATTAATACCCGTTTGCAATCTGTGGTGATGGCCCTATTTCATAAGGATCAAAACGATAAGGGCATTAATCAAAAGGGCAGGTTCACCCTTATACCCATGATCTTAACAGAAATATATAAGACTTTAACCGAAGTGAAGGGGGGAAGGATATTTTTTTAGGGCAGTAACCTAATATTGCAGATATGGGTGATGGAGCATTTACATGCACCTTCTTTAGTTAGACCAGATGTGTTAGATCGTTGTATTCCCAATCGAGTGAAAGCCATGGACTCTAGGTTGCGTTTGGATAAATTCTCACTACCCGTGGAAGTCGAGGCTTGGATTGAATTTCTTGAATCAAGAACCGGGGATAACATTTTATGGACTTATCTGTGGCTTCGACCGAAGATAATCTTGTTGGGTTGTCAGACGTAGCTCCCTTTAGTTATGTTAGGGCTCAATTGCACTAGACCATACAGTCCTTCTAGGGTAATGCGCCAGTTGGGTAGGCTGCAGGACGTGCCACCAGCGGTGGATCTTCTGAAGGATGTTGAGTACTTCAAGGACCAAGCCTTAGGTGAGAGTAAGTACGATCAATTTTGGAAGCATGCAATAAAGCTAGGTGTGGACACACTCAAAGAAAGTTTGGATAATCTAGGCCACACTCAGGAATATGAGGTCTGGCTTCAATCTATCCCTCGGGGTATCAGTCAACCCTTACCAGTGCAGTTTAGAGGGAGAATACAGGAAGAATGCATAGTAGACGATCATCAGGATGAAAGTGTAGGGTCCAAA
>NW_025817318.1:0-1003 GCF_002878395.1 Capsicum annuum | reverse complement strand
TTATAGATTATAGATATAGATAGATATACATATACATATAGATATGTAATATTATCAGTCCATTGTCATGTTGATGTAATATTATCAGTCCATTGTCATGTTGATTGATTTTATCCTTTGAATGATTGTTTGTATATCATCACATATATAGTGTTAGGTATGTGGTGGCTACGCCGGACAACAATCAAGGATATTTAACGGCATCGCAAAAACATTTAGCAGCATTTGAGTGAACGATGTTGCATTCATTGTCATAAATCTTTGATGATATTTATATAGAGTGTCAGTGAATATTCATATTTTTGAAGCTAAAAGTAATTACTTTTAGCGGTAATTATTATTGCCGGTAAAATTACCGGTCATATATAGCGGCTTTTGTTATTATCGGTAAATGATACCTATTTTAGCGGCAATTATTATAAAGACTAAAGTTGACCATGAATTCACATTAATTCATATACCAAATAAACCATATTGAGGATGATAATAGCACAAAATAACAAAATATCTCCATTATTTTGGCTTTCAAGAAGTTTTGCGTCGGTCGTAATCCAGTTCAAGAACATTCTTTCATATATTCCCTTCACCAAGTCATTGCCGCCAACAATTAGCTCTTAACCCTTGTTGTCAAATTGAAGGACGAGTTCCTTTCTTGTCTTGCCCAAAAACTTTCTTTATTCTCATTGAAGAAGAACTCTCCCCCGAGAAGGTTTTACACATAGGGCCAGCTGATTCTTTTTATCTAGCTTGCCGTTAGTTTGTCTAGTGCCTTTCAGTTGGGGTCCGCCCTAGGGATAGGTTAGACCGCTTGAATTTTTGCGTCTATCGAAGACAGTCAACGCGTTAGTCATTTTCGCCATTAGACTTGACATTCCTTTGCTCCTTTTCAGTCTCTCTTCCAGTTCTCCCCCTCTATTTTATTTGACAGGGATGGAAAATACCACACTATAAATAACAAAAAAAAAATAGCAATTTCATTTTAAATGATTTGAGCTTGGAAGTA
>NW_025817317.1:0-1116 GCF_002878395.1 Capsicum annuum | reverse complement strand
TATTGATCCTAAGTTCGGTATATATGAGTTTAAGTATGAGTATTGATTATTTTGAGATGGTTTCAAGTGTATAGTTTGATTATATGTGTATAGGAATCGACCTTATTTATACCGGAATTTTCCCGTCGATGGTTCCATACGAAGGTTATTGAATAAGATTTCCAAAGATATAAAGATTTACAAAAACGGATAAGTTTCGGATATAATCGAGCACATTCGAAACTATAAAACAGTGGCCGGATGTTGTGAACAGTAAATGTGCAGGAAAATTTCCTGCACACAAACTACTGAGGCCTGCCAGTTTTTTGGGTCAACTTTGAACGATCATAACTCCCTCAATATAATGACCTGGGAGAGCTACCACATATCAAAAGAAAGATATTTGAGTCTTCTTTCCGATGCAATTAGTTTCATCCAAATCCAAAATCTGCGTAAGTAGTTATACTCGTTTTACTTCAGCCTCTCAAAACAGATTTTTAGGGTCAACTTCAAACGATCATAACTCCTTTTACAGGACGAACTGGGTGGCCTAATTTATATGAAATGAAATCCGTTTGAATTATCTTTCTAAAGATACCAATTTAACCCAAATCTGATATCGGAGCAAAGAGTTATGGCCGATTTACTTTAGCCTATCAAAACAGTCCACCATGGACAGATTCGGATTTACTTAAATTTTTAAGGGCAATATGGTCATTTTCCATCACCTCATGGACGAAAATTGGTCATTATATACATATAATTAGTCTCATATCCATCAATTATCATCAAATTATTGAAAATAAGAAACCCTATCCTAATTTCAACTCCAAATATCTTGTGATTCAACCGTAGAAAATCCAAATTGATTCCGTAGTTGTGTTCACCATCTCAAGGGCTTCGAGAAGAACCCCTTATTTGTGCCAACAGGACTTCGAAATCAAAAGGGCCATTTTACGGTAAGGATGTAAATTATGTTGGTGTTATTTATATGGATATGTATATATATATATGCATGTGAGCATAAGAAGTATGTTATTTGATTGTTGTTGAAAGATGATTGGGAAATGATGTTGGATTATGTTGAATGGTTAAGGAATTTGGTGTGATGATGTGGTATTGAAATGATGATTATAT
>NW_025817316.1:0-1293 GCF_002878395.1 Capsicum annuum | reverse complement strand
TTTTCTATAGGTGATTGGGTATTTTTGAAGGTATCACCAATAAAAGGGGTAATGATATTTGGCAAGAAAGGGAAGTTGAGTCCACGTTATATAGGCCCGTATAAGATCACTCGAAGATTTGGACAAGTTGCATATGAATTAGAGCTACCCCAAGAGCTCTCATCAGTACATCCGGTATTTCATGTGTCAATGCTTCGAAAGTGCATCGGAGATCCATCACATATCACTTCTACTAAGAATGTGCAAGTTGCGGAAGATCTTACCTATGAGGAAGTGCCTATTGCTATTCTAGATCGCCAAGTTAAGAAGATAAGAAATAAAGAGATAGCATCGGTGAAAGTACGTTGGAGAAATCATCAAAGGGAAGAGATTACATAGGGAGCTGAGGAAGCAATGAAATCTAAGTACCCTCATTTGTTCAAAGATGAAGAGGAAGTACAAGAAATGGAGTTAGAACATTAACAAGTTTTTTTTTTATATCTGCATGGTATTTATGTGATGATGTGAATGTTAATGATGGACTTGAACTTGCTTCGGTTGAATAACTACGCTAACATTCGAGGACGAATGTCCTAAAGGGGGGAAGGATGTAACACCCCATATTCAAGTACATGTATTGGCGTATTCAAGTACGTGTATTGGTCTTATTTATATGAAATTAATTTTTTTATTTTATTTATACCAAAATTTGCCCATCGATGGTTCCATGCGAAGGTTATTGAATAAGCTTTCCAATGATATAAAGATTTCCAAAAACGGATAGGTTTCGGATATAATCGACCACGTTCGAAACTATAAAATGGTGGCCGGGATATTTGGAATAGTAAATGTGTAGGAAAATTTCCTGCACACAAACTACTGAGGCCAGCTGAATTTTTGGGTCAACTTCGAATGATCATAACTCCCTTAATATAATAAACTGGGAGAGCTGCAACCTATGAAAAGAAAGATCTTTGAGCCTTCTTTCCAATGCAATTGGTTTAAATCAAATCCAACGTCTAAGTAAGGAGTTATACTCGTTTTACTTCAGCCTATCAAAATAGATTTTTAGGATCAACTTCAAACGACCATAACTCCTTGTACAGGACGAACTGGGTGGCCTACTTTATATGAAAAGAAATCCCTTTTAGTTATATTTCCAAAGATACCAATTTCACCCAAATCCGATATCGGAGCAAAGAGTTATGGTCGATCTACTTTAGCTTACCAAAACAGTCCACCAAAGGACAGATTTGACATTATTTAAATTTTAAAGGCATTTTGGTCATTCCCTATTATATTATGGACAGGAAT
>NW_025817315.1:0-1457 GCF_002878395.1 Capsicum annuum | reverse complement strand
AATCTATGTTCATTTGATGCCTTCGGCTCAATCGGTCCAATCACATCCATTCCCTAAGCCACGAACGACCATGGAGCGGCCATTGCATTCAACTCAACAGGAGGAGAACGTATCAGATCACCGTGTACCTGACATTGATGACACTTTTGAACAAATTGAATAGAATCCCTTTCCATAGTAAGCCAGTAATAACCTGCTCGAAGAATCTTCTTTGACAAGACATGACCATTCATGTGTGACCCACATACTCCAGAGTGTATTTCAACCGTGATTGTCGAGGCTTCTCTTGCATCTACACACCTTAAAAGTCCTAGATCTGGGGTTCTCTTATACAAGATTCCCCCACTTAAGAAAAATCCACTAGCCAAACGCCTAATAGTCTTCTTTTGATCGTTGGTGGCGTATGCTAGGTATTCTCCTAACTGAATATACCGCTTGATATCCAAGAACCAAGGTTCTCCATCGAGCTCTTCTTCAACCACATTACAGTAAGCATGCTGACCACGACTTTGTATATGCACTGGATCGATGTAGGCTTTGTCAGGATGTTGAAGCATTGAAGACAGAGTGGCTAAAGCATCAGCAATTTCATTATGAATCCTTGGAATATGTCTAAATTTTACTAACACAAACCGTTGACATAGCTCCTGCAAGCATTGTCGATACGGGACGAGCTTTAAATCTCGTGTCTCCCAATCGCCTTGAATTTGATGGACGAGCAAATCCGAATCTTCCAACACCAATAATTCTTGGACTCCCATATCAACAGCTAACCTCAAATCAAGAATACAGGATTCATACTCTGCCATATTATTAGTACAGTAGAATCGATGTTGCGCTGTTACTGGGAAATGTTGTCCGATTCAGAGATAAGAACCGCACCTATTTCGACTCCTTTCATATTGATAGCTCAATCGAAGAATAACCTCCAACCTAGATCAGTATCTATAACGACTTCATCGAAACACAACACTTCTTCATCAGGAAAATATATCTTTAATGGCTCGTACGCTTCATCGATGGGATTCTCAGCAAGATGATATGCCAAGGCTTGGGCTTTCATGGCGGTTCGAGTCATACATACAATGTCGAACTCGGTAAGCAATATTTGCCACTTTGCCAATTGACCCGTTGCCATAGGCTTCTGAAAGATATACTTCAAAGGATCCATACGGGAGATGAGATAAGTAGTATAGGATGAGAGATAATGCTTCAACTTCTGTTCTACCCAAGTTAGGGCACAACACGTTCTTTCAAGAAGAGTATATCTAGCCTCATATGCGGTGAACTTCTTACTAAGATAATAAATAGCCTGCTCCTTTTTGCCTGTGACATCATGTTGACCCAGGACACAACCGAAAGAATTGTCCATGACTGATAAATATAAGATCAAAGGCCTACCAGGCTCCGGGGGTACCAGCACGGGCGGATTTGACAAATATCTTTTGATTCGATCG
>NW_025817314.1:0-2498 GCF_002878395.1 Capsicum annuum | reverse complement strand
GTTTCAGTTCAGGCCTCTGTGGGACTGATGGCCTCAGGGGGTTTGATAATGTTGGTGGTAAATCAAATGGTCTAGCCATTCTGGTTTGATCTGGTCGATTACTATTGACTGAGATTTTTCCCAGTGTTGTGGGTCTTATTGTGGCCCTGTAAAAATTCTCTTGTTAGAAAATCGGGAAGGGAATTATTTTCTCCTTTAATAAATTCAATTTGAAAATCAAAACTAGACAGGAGAGCTTGCCATCTAGCAAATATTTGTTTTGAAACAAGATTTTTTTACATCCTTCTGTAAAATATCTTTGGCTGATTTACAATCAACACGTAGTAGAAATTCTTTATTGACAAGATCATCTTGAAATTTTGTGATACATAACACTATAGATAAAATTTCTTTTTTAACAGTGCTATAATTTTTTTGTGCAGGATTCCATATTCCAGATGTGAACCTGAATAGTTGTTCGGGAGAGTTATCATCAACCTTTTGTTTCAAGATACCTCCATAACCTATATCTGAAGCATCAATTTCTACTATCATGAAGGATTCAGGGTTAGGAATACCTAAGCAAGGAAGGTTCTAGACTATTCCTTTGATTTTAATGACAACATCGGTTTGATCAGAACTCCAAAGGACTGGGGTTTTCTTGAGTCTTTTATAAAGAGGTTCACAGACCTGCCTAATAATAGGAATAAAATCTGCATCATAATTGAGACTTCCTAGAAATCTCTGCAGTTGAGTTTTATCAGTAATTTCATTAGGAAACTTTGAGGAGAACTCAATGGCTCTACAGATGGGTTTATAACTACCTTGATAAAGATCATGTCCTAAGAATCTTGTA
Source organism: Capsicum annuum (assembly GCF_002878395.1). Lineage (NCBI taxonomy): Eukaryota > Viridiplantae > Streptophyta > Magnoliopsida > Solanales > Solanaceae > Capsicum > Capsicum annuum. The sequence continues at coordinate 1,663 of NW_025817314.1, read as the reverse complement.
GATGTCTGGAAGAGCTTCATCTTTTTAGCACTGACAACCAAGCCATTAAATTTAACAATCTTAAAGAAAGTGTTTAAATGCTTAAAATGGGAATCAATGTTTTCTGAGAAAATAAGCACATCATCAATATAAACAATCGACATATAAGTATAAGGATTGAAAATATTGTTCATAATATTTTGAAACTCTGATGGAGCATTTTTGAGACCAAAAGGCAAAACATTTCATTCATAATGCCCAAAAGGAACATTGAATGCTGTTGTGTATTTATCCTTCTCAGCTATTTGAATCTGCCAGAATCCTGACTTCATATCAAACTTACTGTAAAGGTTGGCTTTGAAAGTTTTTTTCAAAAGATCCCTTTTGTTAGGGATCGGATGTCTGATCCATTTTAAGACCGCATTCAAAGGCTTGTAATTTATTACAAGTCTAGGAGTGCCGCTCTCCTTTTCTGCACTGTTATTGACATAAAAGGTAGAACAACTCCAGGGGGAGTTAAGAGCTTCTAATAATACCATTCTTTAGAAGATGGTCAATTTCCTTTTTGCAGATTTCCATCATTTCATGGTTCATTTGGATGGGTCTAGCTTTAGTAGGAATGGCTTGTTCGTCAAACCATGGAATGTAAGGAAGTTCAACCAAGTGTTTTTTTCGTTCCCAAAAGACATTAGGAAATTCGGAACAGATTTCCTTTTTAAAATATTTTTGGAGATTAGATATTTTGGTAATCATCTCTGGGGTTTTTAAGGACTGCTTAATTTTCTTGACATGAATATCTTGTTTAAGAAAATTAATGTGAGAAGAAAGTCTGTTAATTTTAAAAACAGTTCTGTCTTTAATAAGGTTACCTTCTTCTGGCGAGAGGGGCCTTAATAAAAGAAAGAATAATTTTTGGTTTAAAAGAGTTGTACGAATTTCGTCGTAGTCACTCCAGTAAGGTCGAATCTGGTTGACGAAAGAAATTCCTAGAATGATATCTTCTGTGATATCTTCGGTGATGACGAAGTCATTAACAAGGCAAATGCCATTGTTACAGACATGAGCTTTAGAGAGTTGATAATGGATTTCCATTTTCTCTCCTGTGGCCGAGTAAAGACGAGAGGTACTTTTTTGAAGGTACTTTGTAGGTACTAGCCCTTTAACTATGCAGTTACTGTCAGCACCTGTATCGAAGAGTGCGACTCTGTTAAGAACAAAGTCTTTATTTATAACAATTTTTACGGCTATGTATTCGCTGTAGGCCTTTATGGCCATAATAGCTTTGCCGGACGTGGAGGGAGAATCTGAGCCAGGGAAGGAACTAGGCTCTGGTTCTCGGAGATGGTCATTAGGGATGACCGAAAAGGTTTTGGGTGACTCTGGCGGAGAAACCTTTTCTGGGGGAGATATATTTTTTAGGACTTGATCCGTAAGAACGTTAAGTTCTACTTGGTCAAGACGGATTTTGAGATTCTTGATCTCACCTTTTAATGAAGAGATTTCTCCCTGAAGATCAGCAATAGACGGTTCCGCAGGTTTGTCGAATCTAGACATAACCTGCTTCATGCTAAAAGGCTGAATAACGGGTTTGGGGGGTTTCTCTTCATGAGAAAGCATTAATCGTTTGAGTTCTAGAAGATACTTATTTCTAGACTCATCATCCTGGATGTGCTCTATAATGTCG
>NW_025817313.1:0-3293 GCF_002878395.1 Capsicum annuum | reverse complement strand
GACTTCTCTGGCCCTGTCCCAAAAGTTTATTATCAGCAATCCACAAGGGTCCATGAGTCCCTGGACCCTGATAATCATTACGACCCAGGCAGTCCTACAGCCTCAGATATGGAACCACCCCCTTCCATATCCCGCCAGAAAATCAGGACTGACCCTAGTCTACTCGTTATCAAATCTGATGAAGAGTATACTCCTGACCTTAAAGCTCTCGAAGCTCGATGGTACCTTACTAAGGACGCTCTAAAGAGGAAGTGGTACACCAGTACCTATTCTAAGGAGTAGCAAAAGGAGTTTGGTCGGCTATGGGTAGCCGATATAAAAAGACTTCGATGTGATATAGAGTTCTTCCGATGGTTTGAATTCACCGGAAGATTGGAGAATCAAAATGAATCCCTCAACGTTATCATTAACAAATGGTATACCCAGAGTAACAAGATAATTGAATCCGTTACTCCTCCTCTTGAAGGGATAAAAATCCCTCATTCCAACGAAGTCCTCAATGCTTCTCCCTTCAAGAAGAAGCATGATAGACCTCTTTCCACCCCTATCAATAGAGACCTTGACAGGATAGTTGAACAAAACAACTATACCAATCAGGTCATTCACACTATCTCCCGGCAGATAGGGGATACTAAAAATTCTATACTTCCTTTTAGTCCCCCCGCTCCTGAGAAAGGGACTTCAATTCCTAATCCTATAACCAACCCCATCTTCAAGATTCCTGAATTCCAAAAAGAGAAATTCCCTAATCTCAACGATGATTTCAAGGTTTCGGGAAAAATCTTGGAACAAATCAATGACAAACTCTCTAAGTTTAAAATCTCTGAGAAAGCTGAGTCCAGCAACCAGAAAACTGAGTCCAGCAACCCAAAAAACTCTCTTTCTAAACTTACCAGTGATCGTTTTTCTACTAGGAAAAACTATTACAAGAAACCTTCTCCCCCAGACGTTCAGTTTGAAGAAAATCCCTACCTTTCGACCTCCAACCATGATGGTCGAGGAATAACAGAATGGTATTTTGACGGTTTGGCTGAACATCAAATCTACAACAAACTCCATGAAATAGGCGTCGCTATTACCGCTTACAAAATCAGAGGAGCCATAGATAAAGAAGCTGCTACCATGATCGTATCAGGTTTTACTGGTATGATAAAACATTGGTGGGATAACTACTTAACCGATGATGTCAAAAATCTAATCTATGGAGCCACAGCCGTAGAAATAGTAGTTAAAACTGAAAATGGCCAAGAAATTCTTGAGCAAATTGCAAAAGAGGACGCTTGTACCATTCTCCTATACCATATAGCAAGACATTTCATAGGAGAACCCAAATTATTCCAAGATAAGAGCCTAGAAATCCTTAATAACCTCACCTGCAAAGACTTAGCAGACTTTCGATGGTACAAAGATACCTTCCTAGTAAAGGTCATGATCCGACCTGATTGTAATAACGATTTCTTGGGGGTATACTTAAACAAAAGATAAATTTTCATTGATCTTTTGTTTAAGTATACCCCCATACCCAATATCGGAAGCATCGATTTCGACTATCATAAAGGCTTCAGGGTTAGGAATACCTAGACACGGAAGGTTCTAGACCAAGCTTTTGATCTGGATGACTGCATTGGTTTGGTCAAGACTCCAAGGAACTGGGGTTTTCTTGAGTCTTTTGTAAAGAGGCTCACAGACCTGCCTAATATTAGGGATAAAATCTGCAACATAATTAAGGCTTCCTAAAAATCTCTGGAGCTGCGTCTTATTGGTAATTTCATTAGGGAATTTAGAGGAGAACTCAATGGCTCTGCAAATTGGTTTATAGCTACCTTGGTAAAGATCGTGTCCTAAGAATCTGATAGACGTTTGGAAGAGCTTCATCTTTTTGGCACTAACAACCAAACCATTAAATTTAACAATATTAAAGAAAGTATTTAAATGTTTGAAATGAGAATCAATATTTTCTGAGAAAATAAGCACATCATCGATATAAACAATCGAAATATAAGTATAAGGATTGAAAATATTGTTCATAATCTTTTGAAACTCTGATGGAGCGTTTTTGAGGCCAAAGGGCAAAACATTCCATTCGTAATGCCCAAACGGGACATTGAAAGCTGTTTTGTATTTATCCTTTTCAGCGATTTGAATTTGCCAGAATCCTGACTTCATATCAAATTTACTGTAAAGGTTGGCTTTGAAAGTTCATTTGAGAAGATCCCTTTTGTTAGGGATTGGATGTCTAATCCATTTTAAGACCGCATTCAAAAGCTTGTAATTTATTACAAGTCTAGGGGTGCCGCGCTCTTTTTCTGCACTGTTATTGACATAAAAGGTAGAGCAACTCCAGGGGGAGTTAGAGCTTCTAATAATACTATTTTTTAAAAGATGACTAATTTCTGTTTTACAGACTTTCATCATTTCTTGGTTCATTTGGATGGGTCTAGCTTTAGTGGGAATGGTTTGTTCGTCAAACCCTGGGATGTAAGGAAGTTCAACCAAGTGTTTCTTCCTTTCCCAAAATGCATTAGGGAATTCGGAACAAATTTCTTTTTCGAAATTTTTCTGAAGGTTGGAAATTTTCGTTATCATTTCCGGGGTTTGTAAGGATTGCTCAATTTTTTTGTATGAATGTTGGGATTCATATTTGAAAATACTGTCTAGAGACTGACTGGGAAAGCAAACAATTTTCACCTAAGAAAGCATAAACAGTTAACAACTATGATACAACCTGTAATAAATTAAAACAATACATCGAAGGCTTATGGGATCTACCTTAGTCTTAATGGCTTTATAACAGACTTATCTAAGTGTTATCTTAGTGACGGGACTACTAATTAGGGTCGTACGCTTACCTTAGCTGAGACCACACGTTTCAGGCTGACCAACGTCTAAGACCGGAGATTAATCGGTTCCTTCAAACACTTTAGAGAAGATGAATACCCCATACTAAAAGGAAACCCCATTATAAGACATGATATATTAAATTAATTTATTAAAAGTATAATCATAGATGAGTAAAGGCATATGCTTACTTATACGAAAATAGTTTTCCCATGCTCTAGACAGATTATGTACTTAGCTGCTCATGCTGAGTACACAATCTGCCAACATCGAATCAATATGAGGATGTGCAACAAATTGTATAATTTCTCTACTTATGTCATAAAGTAGTGAAATAATTATGCAAATCAAGACTACAACTAGTCATAATCTCAAAATCTCAAAATAACGTAATTTAGGTATAAACCCGCTTGCAAAAATACGAAATTCTTTAATAAAAAATAAAAACATTGGGC
>NW_025817312.1:0-1634 GCF_002878395.1 Capsicum annuum | reverse complement strand
TGAGTTTTGTAGCTCATCGCCTATGTAGCCAGTAGGTGAAGGTTGAGAATTTGAGACCTAGTGGTTTGGTTTAGAGGTTACCCAAAATTGAGTTATAATAGGAACAGATCGTTATAGATTTCGTGACTAGGTCGCCTCATACTTCTAAAGGTTTTGATATTGTTTGGGTCATTATGGATTTATTGACTAAATCTTCATATTTCATTCTAGTCCAGGTTTCTCTAAGTGCTGGGAGGTTAGTGTGTATCTATATTCATAAAATACTGTGGGTCTATGGCATGCTAGTGTCTATCATCTCATATTGAGGTTTAGTATTCATATCTCACTTTTAGAAGACTTTTCAAGTGGAGTTTGGCACCCAAGTTGATCTTAGCATAAATTTGCACCCCCCAGATGGACGGTCAGCTGGAATGGACTAGTCGGGTTTTTAAGACAACCTTTATGAATTATTATGGTTATTACCCCAGTAGAATTCATGGATTTAATAAACTGTATGTTTAGGTCTTATTTAGATTCTTCTATTATTATGTTCATCAATAACATCCTTGAATATTCAAGGAGTATAAAAAAGCATATGCATTTCAAGACCTTGATTTATCATATTCTTTTTGCCATATTCTCTAAGTATGAGTTTTGGCTTGAATTAGTGACATTAATTATACATGTGGTATCTATGAGTGGGATTATAGACCCAACAAAGACTGAGGCTATTCCCAATTGGGCTATACCTACATCTCCATCTATGGTTCATAGCTTTATTAATTTGGCCGGTTATTACAAACTATTCATTGAGAGTTTTGCTACTATTGTGCCACTGTTGTCCTGATTGACTCGAAAAGAGATTTCCTTATAATGGTTTAAGAAGAGTGAGTTAAGCTTTATAAATGTCAAGGTATTTCTCACTTCAGCTCCTATTTTAGGTATTCCCATTGAGAGTGAGGGATTTACCATATATAATGATTCTTTTAGTGTTAGTTTAGGTTGTGTATTATATCGTAAGGTTGTGTTATTGATTATGTATTGAGGAAGTTAAAGGTGCATGAGTAAAACTACCCCACTATGATTAGGAGTTAGTGGCAATAGTATTCGAGCTTAAGATTTTGAGGCATTATCTTTATGGTGTGCATTATCAGATCTTCACGGATCATCATATTCTTCAGCATCTTATAGCCCAAAGAGAGCTTAATTAGAGGTAGCATAGATGGATAGAGTTTCTTAGCAATTATAATATCTCTATTATGTATCATCAAAGCAAAACGAATGTGGTAGCAAACGCCTTGAAATGAAAGGTAATGAGTATGGGTAGCTTGGCTTGTAATTTAGTTTCTCAGAGGATGTTGGCATAGGACATTCAGTCCTTATCTAACTTAATGGTACAACTCGATATTTCGAACCCTAGGATGATTCTTACTAGTGGTAAGTCGAGGTCCTTTTTATTTGATAAGATTTAGGATAGCCAGTTTAAGGATAAGATACTTTGCATCATTTATGATCAGGTATTGTGTTGTGAGTCTAAGAGGTCTACCATTGATTCTAAAGTCATTTTGAGATTTGATAATTGTATTTGTGTTTCAAGAGTTGACAACCTGATTTTGTCAATTTTATGTGAGGCTCACAGCTCCTGGTATTTAATT
>NW_025817311.1:0-1279 GCF_002878395.1 Capsicum annuum | reverse complement strand
CTTCCGCAACTTGCACATCCTTAGTATAAGTGATATGTGATGGATCTTCGATGCACTTTCGAAGCATTAACACATGAAATACCGGATGTACTGATGAGAGATCTTGGGGTATCTCTAATTCATATGCAACTTGTCTAAACCTTTGAGTGATCTTATATGGGCCTATATAACGTGGACTAAACTTCCCTTTCTTGCCAAATCTCATTACCCCTTTTTTTGGTGATACCTTCAAAAATACCCAATCACCTATAGAAAACTCTAGCCCTCTCCTTCTACTACCCGAATATGACTTGTGTCGACTTTGGGCTATTTTCAGATGTTGTCGAATTACTTTAACCTTCTCTATGGCTTGGCAAACAAGATCCGGTCCGAACAAAAGAGTTTCAACCACTTCGAACCATCCTATTGGTGATCTACACTTTCTTCCATATAAAGATTTATATTGTGCCATTTTGATACTTAAATAATAGCTATTATTGTAGGCAAACTAAATAAGAGGTAAATGATCATCCCGGTTTCCCTTAAAATCTATTACACAAGCTCTTAACATATCTTCAAGTGTTTGGATGGTACGTTCTACTTGTCCATCTGTTTGAGGGTGAAAAGCTGTACTCAACCTCATTTGTATTCCCAAACACCTCTCAAAAGACTTCCAAAAGTTTGCGGTAAATTGGGTTCCCCAATCTGATATAATAGAGATTGGCACTCTATGTAATCGGACTATATCTTTAATGTACAGCTTCGCATACTCTTCAACTGTGTAAGTGGTCTTAATTGGTAGGAAATATAAGGATTTCGTAAGCCTATCAACAATCACCCATATAGAATCAAACTTCCGGGATGTACGAGGCAAACCAATAACGAAATCTATGTTGATCATGTCCCACTTCCAGCTTAGAAGATCAATGCATCGCATATAACCTCTGGGTTTTTGGTGCTCAACTTTAACTCTTTGACAATTTGGACATTTAGCTACAAATTCTACAATGCTCTTCTTCATGTCATTCTACCAATACATATCTTTCAAATCTTGATACATTTTGGTTGATCCTAGATAAATGGAATATCTTGAGCAATGTGCCTCTATCATAATCTTGTTTCTTAGCCCGTCTACATCCGGCACACACAATCGGTTTTGGCACTAAAGTACTCTTTCTCACATAAGCTCAAATGCCTTGGTCACACCACTCTAAATGTTCTCCTTAAGCTGTAATAAAATAGGATCTACATATTGCTTCTCTTTCACTTCAGCTACTAATGAAGATTCCGCTGCATTATG
>NW_025817310.1:0-1387 GCF_002878395.1 Capsicum annuum | reverse complement strand
ATAATAGTGCATTTACAACAAGTCAATATATGATTCGTTCTTCCCATTTGACCTGGTTAGAGGATCTCCAGTCCCTAGGTTGAATTTTCTCATATATGACTTAGATTTTTGAGCTTTAATTCCTTCCACCTCAATATAATTCAGGTCATTTATCTTGCCAAGGCCGGCCTTAGTTCATTTAAAAGATAATCACATAATTTGACATACTCATTATTAGCGATATCACTTGTCAAATATAATATCACAATATCATTTTATTCTCACATGTCTAATTTACTATTGTAATAAAAGCTTGAAACTTTATTAATAATATTGGTGCCATCACAATAACTCAAAACTAGAGAAATCAATTTCTCAACATAAAGTATTTGATCAATTCACTTTTTCACTAGCTGAAGCTAAAATAGTTAGTTCAACCTCCATAATGAGGTAGCAAATCATAATTTATTTTTTTATTTCAGTAAATAACACCAAGTTATTTTTTCATTTGTATAAAAAACACTTTTAAGTACAACAGGATTTATTTTAATAAAATTAGCCACAACTTTTTCTCAAGTAAATATACTCGATTTTCTTGTATATCCTGCTTTAGTACTTTTACATAATTTCAGGCCAAGTGCAGTTAGCCACATATCTCATATTTTATTAGGCTAGTAAGCTTCTTTGTTTTTTCACACCAGTTTCACATATTTGAATCCAAAAGAGTTGCATAGACCGCACAATCAACAAAATTGTATATCATATATTTTCTTTTTCACCATAATGTGACATGTCGAGGAAAAGTTCATCACATAATTTAGGTATTTTTCATTTCAAGAATGAAATTTATCTCACCCAAATATTTAACGTCAAATTAGCTATTCAATTTATCCTTTATTTGATAACATTCATGTTAGAGCCAAAGACCTCAATAAATATACAAATAGTAACATGTGATTTATTCCAAGACTAATATATGCACTTGTAATTTATTTTTTTGTTCAAAGCAATCTCAAAAATGCAAAAATCAAATTTTTATGGTGATTTTTTCTCAGTTCAATAGCCCCCACCATTTTGAAATTGTAAGAAAATAAACCTTCATGAAAAGTATAATTTTATTCATGAAAAATAATAGATAACGTTTTACCTTTCCTCAGCAACAAGTAGAAAAGTTTTTACCTTACCTCTGCTTGAGTTGAGGAGTAGAAAGATACTTTACATGACTATCTCTTGCCATCCATCTTTTGAGATCTCTCATCTTTATAGTCGCGATTTTTTTAAACTGTAACAAAACACGACTATTCTTAAAATTGCTGGTGTAATATACCACAAATTACAATAATCATTATAAGTGAAATAATGTGAACAAAAAATGAAAAAAATAAGATTATCTTCTTCTTGGCTGAGA
>NW_025817309.1:0-1113 GCF_002878395.1 Capsicum annuum | reverse complement strand
ATATTTGGAACTATACCTCAACAGCAGGCTCTACCTGTAGAGGATGGATTCTCTGTGAGCCATTTTCTCCTCAATGAACATGAAATGTTTTCAAGTTTTCTGTGGATGGCTTTCGGTGAGTTGCTTGGCTGTAATGACCCAAAATAGATGAATAAGCTTAAAGGATTCGCCTTTGATTGTCTATTAGAGTGCCTAGACTCAAAATTTTCTCCATTCTCTGATTCTGGTTTCAGAACCTGTACCAAACTACCATCAAGTATGACCAAAGAGATTCTGATTGCTGATATTATTGATGAGGTCGAAGAGTGGACACAATTTGTTGGTTTGATCCCAGACGAGCTAATAGAATGGGATATGAGCAATTTTTTGGGTAAATGTACGGACTTCGAGATTGAACAATATGAATATGGCACTGAAGTTGCTAGGCATATTCTCCAAGAATTAGTAGATGAAGTTGTTTTAGACCTCTACAGTTCTAGCTAAATTTGGTGGAACTGTTAGTAGCTCCTCTTTTTGAGACTTTGATGCAAGCCTATCAGTGCTATTCTCATGTGATAAATCTTGACTCAATAATGTCAAGCAAAGTATTTTTTACAAATCATTGATTCTGCATCTGATTCGACTTATTGTACTTGTGCTTTTGCATTTATGAATATTAAGAACAATCCCTTTGTGAACATCTATTTGAAGTAGAACATTACAAGCACAAAATGAAAAATGGTTGAAATGTAAGAACAATCTGAAAGGAAACCCAATAAGCCTAAATGGATGCATATGCAAAAATCTGTTACTACCTCCGACCCAAATTATGTGTTGCCTGTCCCAAAATAAATGTTTTCTTTCCTTATTGGAAAATTTTTCAAAGGCACAATTACCTTTTTACCTTTATTGGACCCACTTGATATTAAATATCCTAATACTTCTTTTTCACTATTTGTTTTTTTAAAGTGAAAGCCTTATCACTTCAATCAACTCATTGTACATATTACTGTGATTTCTCGAGTAAAAATTGGATCTTTAAAGCTAAAGTTAAAGAAAACAAGAATTTAGAGGGACCTCACTTTCCACATATATCATCTTACAATTGGAAAAAGTAACAAACACAACTACAAA
>NW_025817308.1:0-1433 GCF_002878395.1 Capsicum annuum | reverse complement strand
GTAGAGGAAGTTCAAGAAACGGAGTTAGAACATTAACAAGTAAGTTTTTTTTATATATGCATAGTATTTATGTGATGATGTGAATATTAATGATGGACTTGAACTTGTTTCAATTGAATAACTACGTTAACATTCGAGGACGAATGTCCTAAAGGGGGGAAGGATGTAACACCCCGTATTCAAGTACTTGTATTGACGTATTCAAGTACGTGTATTGGTCTTATTTATATGGAATTAATTTTTTTATTTTATTTATACTGGAATTTGCCCATCGATGGTTCCATGCGAAGGTTATTGAATAAGCTTTTCAACGATATAAAGATTTCAAAAAATGGATAGGTTTCAGATATAATCGAGCACCTTCGAAAATATAAAACGGTGGCCGAGATATGTGGGAATTGTAAATGTGCAGGAAAATTTCATACATACAAACTACTGAGGCCAGCCGAATTTTTGGGTCAACTTCGAACAATTATAACTCCCTTAATATAATGAACTGGGAGAGCTGCGACCTATGAAAATAAAGATCTTTGAGTCTTCTTTTCAATGCAATTGGTTTCATCCAAATCCATGTCTGAGTAAGGAGTTATACTCGTTTTACTTCAGCCTATCAAAACAGATTTTTAGGGTCAACTCCAAACGACCATAACTCCTGGTACAGGACGAACTGAGTGGCCTACTTTATATGAAATGAAAGCCCTTTGAATTATCCTTCCAACTATACCAATTTCACCCAAATTTGATATTGGAGCCAAGAGTTATGGTCGATCTACTTTAGCTTATCAAAACAGTCCACCAAAGGATAGATTTGACATTATTTAAATTTTAAAGGCATTTTGGTCATTTCTTATTATATTATGGATGGGAATATGTGTATATATACATGTATATGAGTTCAAAAACTTATTTTCATCATCAATCACTGAGAAAGAACAAACTCTAGCCAAATTTGACCTTTAAATTACTTTTATTTCAACCGTAGAAATTCCAAAGTAATCCGATAACTGTGTTTGTCATCTCGAGAGCTTCAAACGACACCTATTATTTGTGAAAACAGGATTGAATAATCAAGAGGTGGATTCTAAGGTATTAATATTATTTGCCTTTGTTATTTTCCATATGTATATATGTGATGTAGGATTATATGTATTGGCTGTTATTGAAAGGTGATGGAGATAGGGTTATGAACTATTTTGCATGGTTTGGTTGTATTGAATTATGGAAGGTGGATATGGTCATTGAGTTATGGAAGGTTTATAGGTGATATACTATTGAATTGATGATTATTTATGTCTATGGCTCAATTTTGTTTAATGGATTGGTTGGAAGGATAAATGAATCCAAACTTGATATTGGAGGATGTTGTATGAATATGCATGGCATGTGAATGTAATTGGAGTATAAGAGGGTTAAAGTGACACCCTTAATTACAC
>NW_025817307.1:0-2547 GCF_002878395.1 Capsicum annuum | reverse complement strand
GAATAACTTTTGTTTTAAAGTATCAAATATCTTCATCTTCACATAACACGAAACATGCGGGGACTTCTTAGAAAGATCTGTGATGACAAAACTACTTTCCTGTTTAACCAAAAAAATACAAATGATCAACCACAAAAATATAAATGATCACAAAAAATTTATCAAATGTTTATAAAGCCTCATCCATAAACTAATTATATACAACTACATATCATAAAACAAATAAAATTTTTATATGCTAACCAAATTGAATATATGTATAACTTTATATATATATATATATATATATATATATATATATATATATATGTTTACATACATAGTTATATTTACATAAGTATAACTACATGATGTTCATATATGTATATATCTTTACACCGAATACAATTGCATAGATACAAAACATTAATATTATGAGATTCTACACAACTAAACTACAAAAAAATCTAATTGATAAATATACAAAAATACCTCATGTTGAATCTCAACATCGTTACTCTCCACTTTGAATTGATAAAGGTTGGAACATTTTGCTCTTTCATTATTGCTAAAATTTTTCATTTCTTTTCCTTTTCTTTTTTTATTCCACTTGTACTGACCATTGATATTTTTGAAGCGTTGATTAAATAGTCTTTTGATTGACAATCTATCATGCTATTTCGAATTTTAACAAGATCATTGCCACTTTTCCTTCGAGTCTCTCCTCTCAACTTGTCTTCTTTCAATTCCGCTATAAAACCTGCATTGTCACTGTCTAATTGAGAAACTCCCAAATCAAACAATGGAGTACCACAATTAGTCTTATCTACATGTTTTATACGTCTTGTTACTCTTCTAAAAGGGGTTTTCCCATCCTTTTGAAAAAATAAAAATTGGTTACTTGCACACCTAACTAACACTGCATATATATGAAAAATTGAATAAAATTAGTGGGTAATGTAGAGAATAAATTTAAAAAATAAAGAATAACAAACATATATATATCCGTAAAGATATAAAATCTACCGCAAAAATCTTCAAATCAAATATATGCGAATTTATAGGGATTAAAAAAGTTTCAACGTAATCTTCAATGAACAAAAATCAGCTAATCTGTAGGTGAAGAACACAATATTTGAGAAATTTTGGGAGAAGAAATAGGAAGAAATATATTCTATGATATTTCTTTGAAAGAAGTTTGAGGTTAGCACAATCTCTTTAGCATAAAAGTCTATTGTTGCCTAAATAATTCAATCAGAGCAAAGAAGTAACCTATTGCCGCATATTACTCCAATCAGGTAAGAGTGAGAGTAAAATATTAATTATGAGAGAGAAAAAATAATTTTTCTTTATTATATACATTAGAAATTATATTGTATAAATGGGCCCACATAAAACTGAATTTTAACTAACAATTACCTATGAATTGTAATTATTTAAAACATTACCCATATCATGTAATTATAAAATATTTTTACCTATAAACTGTACTTTTTCCTTTTTTGTCTATCCTACTCCCTTATAAATTGGTCAAGGCGTGCAGATGGGATTTTACGCCCATCATCCCAATCCTTTATTTATTGGGAAAAGGACATGGCATGACCATTTAAAAAAAAATGATCCACATGTAAAAAGGTGGACATGCTATAGCCAGTCGGCTAAATTAATTCTCCTTTTTAGTCATTTAGCCCAATTGGGCTCATGCAGTCTCTATACTCAATTGATACACTTTTATACCACATTGATACACTTTTATACTATATTGATACTCTTTTTAAAAAAAGAGAAAGGATGAAATTCTATGCAAGTACATGCAGTCCCTATACCCAATTGCTACTCTTTTATACCACATTAATACACTTTTGTACTACATTGATACACTTGCAGTGTCCATATAATCAATTGATACTTTCTTATACTAGATTGATACATTTTTAGAATGCATGTAGAAACTATATAGAGTCGTATAAAATATGTATCTAAATAATAATCGTAGTTAAAAATTGTATATAATGTGTATAAAAATGCTATAATTATTATATAGAATATGTATATATATAGAACTGTATCATTATTATATATAAATATATATCTTTAACAATTGTATTATATTAAAAGTATATGGTATTGTATTTTTGATCCAAGAAAGGATATTATTTATTGTTTTCCGCTAATGTGTTAGTTGTTTTATTGCTACTGAGTTGATTCTTGTTCTTTTCTGAATTGGTAAAACTATATTTTTTTGAAATTTATATAGTTGTCTCATAAGAAAAGCGTGACAATTGCTAAGTTTACAAAAAAAAACTTGTGCTAAGTTTAAGAGAAGAACTTGTGTCGGAAAGAGAAAACTACAACAAAGAAGCGAGGAGTACTCTAGTGCTAAAGATTAAGTTTGTATTGAATTTGTACTGGTTCATGTATGATCTCATCATGTTTCTTAAAGGTAATTTGCATCCACTCAATTTTTTCAATACTGTGAAAAACAAACCAAAAAAACAGAAAGAAAGAGAAATACAACATCCAGGAGCCATTTTGGTGGAAATGACTACTATATGGTAATATGAATTC
>NW_025817306.1:0-2098 GCF_002878395.1 Capsicum annuum | reverse complement strand
GGGGGGGAGCCGTCGGTGTTATGGAGTAGGTGGAAAGCAAAGCAGTCACTATCGACCATACGCTCCCCCGAACAGCCTTGTTAGTAAACCACAACGTAGGTCAACCTTTAGGTCATGCTTATGTGCATCATGCGGAGACCTAGCAGGACCCACATGACCCTTCGTAGGAGACTCCTCTTTAAAGCATCCCGACGTGCTAACTGTTGCATTATTAAGGGTAACGTGGTCATTTGACGGACTAATTTTTGAAAAAAAAAAATTAAAAAAAATTAATTAATTAAATTAATTTGTTAGGAGTAAGGTGTGTAGGCAAAAACGAAAAAGAAAAAATAGAAAAGTGAGTCGAAAAGAACGAAAAAAAAGAGGAGTGTCGTAGTTTATTTTAGAATTCGTTATGACTTTTGTTTTGCACAATCCAAAAATTCAAAAAAGATTTTTTTTATGTTTTGTAAAGTACTGTAAGTTAAAAAAAAAAAAAAGAGAGAAAAAGTTTTGTTTGCCTTTTCTACTTATTTGTCAAAAACAAAAATGTCAAAAAGATTTTTCTGTATAATTGGTGGTGTCAGTCTTGGTTAAAGCGTCTAGTCGAAAAAAAAAAGTTTTTTTTCGTTTTTGGTAGTAAGTTAGGTCAATTTATTTGTTAATCGTTAATTGTCCAATCTGAATGAACTGCGCATACCTGATTCCCGTCCCTCGGGTTGGGATACGTAGGCAACCCTCGATGGGTCCGGTAAATTTTTGTGTCGGCCTTGGTCTTAGTATTAGCCTAGGTCTCTCGTCCCGTAATCTAGAGTTGTTTGCCAAGTAGACTGATTTCGCTCAGTACTTCTGTTCGGCAAATTGGAGTCATGAATGTGGTCTGTCCCATCGACATATGTTTGCGTCGAAAATCCCAAGGGTTGGGAATCTTATACTCCTGTCGAATTTTTGAGATAACGTCTTATGTGTTATTACAGGATGGATTTGTCCACCAAGTCTAGAGTTCTGATGGGTGTCAAGGTGCCCAAAAAGTTAATCAAATGGTGGGAAATGTTTAACTATGTTGATCAACAGAAACTGATTAAAATATTAGGTGATCTTACGGAACTTCTGCATGTTACCCCTTGTTCAGATTTAATAGAGGCCTTGTTGACCTTTTGGGATCCGAGTAGTTTGGTGTTCAGGTTTGAGGAATGTGAAATGACTCCTACTTTGGCAGAAATATCCGGTTTGTTGCATTTTTCCTATATCGAGAAGGATATGATCCGAGCGCGAAATCATACTGGCGTGAGATTTTTGCAGTCTTGTGGTTTAAAAAGTAAGGGTATCCGTTTGGTTTGTTTAAGTGACTCGTGGGTTTCCCTAGATTTTTTGTTCGATAGATTCGGGCCCTCGAAAGGTTTTGATTGCTTTTGGGATGAATTTCATGTGACTAAGGAGAAGTGGGAGAAAAAACGTCTTGAAGCCTTCACCCTCGCTTTGTTAGGTACTTTAGTGTTTCCACTAGAAGAAAGACGTATTAATACCCGTTTGTAATCTGTGGTGATGACCCTATTTCATAAGGATCAAAACGACAAGGGCATTAATCAAAAGGGCAGGTTCACTCTCATACCCATGATCTTAACAGAAATATATAAGGCTTTAACCGAAGTGAAAGGGGGAAGGAGATTTTTCGAGGGCAGTAACCTGATATTGCAGTTATGGATGATGGAGCACTTGCATGGACCTTCTTTAGTTAGACCAGACGTGTTAGATCGTTGTATTCCCAATCGAGTGAAAGCCATGGATTCCAGGTTGCGTTTGGAAAAATTCTCGCTACCCGTGGGAGTCTAGGCTTGGATTGAATTTCTTGAATCAAGAACCGGGGATAACATTTTATGGACCTATCTGTGGCTTCGACCGAAGATAATCTTGTTGGGTTGTCAGACACAGTTCCCTTTAGTTATGTTAGGGCTCAATTGCACTAGACCATATAATCCTTCTAGGGTAATGCGCCAGTTGGGTAGGCTGCAGGACGTGCCACCAGCAGTGGATCTTCTGAAGGATGTTGAGTACTTCAAGGACCAAGCCTTAGGTGAGAGCAGGTATGAGCAGTTTTGGAAGCATGCAACAAAGCTAA
>NW_025817305.1:0-1583 GCF_002878395.1 Capsicum annuum | reverse complement strand
AAACTCAATAATAGCTATCATTCAAGTATCAAAATGGCACCATATGAAGCTTTATATGGAAGGAAGTGTAGATCACCAATAGGATGGTTCGAAGTGGGTGAAACTCTTTTATTCGGACTGGATCTTGTTTATCAAGCAATAGAGAAGGTTAAAGTAATTCAGCAACGACTGAAAATAACCCAAAGTCGACACAAGTCATATGCGGATAGTAGAAGGAGAGGGCTAGAGTTTTTTATAGGTAATTGGGTATTTTTGAAGGTATCACCAATAAAAGGGGTAATGAGATTTGGAAAGAAAGGGAAGTTGAGTCCACGTTATATAGGCCCGTATAAGATCACTCGAAGGTTTGGACAAGTTGCATATGAATTAGAGCTACCCCAAGAGCTCACATCAGTACATCCGGTATTTCATGTGTCAATGCTTCGAAAGTGCATCAGAGATCCATCACATATCACTTCTATTGAGGATGTGCAAGTTGCGGAAGATCTTACCTATGCGGAAGTGCCTATTGCTATTCTAGATCGCCAAGTTAAGAAGATGAGAAATAAAGAGATAACATCGGTGAAAGTAAGTTGGAGAAATCGTCAAAGGGAAGAGATTACATGGGAAGCTGAGGAATCAATGAAATCTAAATGCCCTCATTTGTTCAAAGATAAAGAGGAAGTTCAAGAAACGGAGTTAGAACATTAAGTTTTTTTTTTATATATGCATAGTATTTATGTGATGATGTGAATGTTAATGATGGACTTGAACTTGTTTCGGTTGAATAACTACGCTAACATTCGAGGATAACTATCCTAAAGGGGGGAAGGATGTAACACCCCGTATTCAAGTACGTGTATTAGCGTATTCAAGTACGTGTATTGGTCTTAGTTATATGGAATTAATTTTTTTATTTTATTTACACCGAAATTTGCCCGTCGATGGTTCCATGCGAAGGTTATTGAATAAGTTTTCCAACGATATAAAGATTTCCAAAAACGGATAGGTTTCAGATATAATTGAGCACGTTCGAAATTATAAAACGGTGGCCGGGATATTTGGGAATAGTAAATGTGTAGGAAACTACTGAGGCCATTCAAATTTTTGGGTCAACTTCAAACGATCATAACTATCTTAATATAATGAACTGGGAGATATGCGACCTATGAAAAGAAATATCTTTGAGTCTTCTATCCAATACAATTGGTTGCATCCAAATCCAACGTCTGAGTAAGGAGTTATACTGGTTTTACTTCAGCCTATCAAAACAGATTTTTAGGGTCAAGTTCAAACGACCATAACTCCTTGTACAGGACGAACTGGGTGGCCTACTTTATATGAAATGAAATCCCTTTGAATTATCCTTCCAACGATACCAATTTCACCCAAATACGATACCGGAGCAAAGAGTTATGGTCAATCTACTTTAGCTTATCAAA
Source organism: Capsicum annuum (assembly GCF_002878395.1). Lineage (NCBI taxonomy): Eukaryota > Viridiplantae > Streptophyta > Magnoliopsida > Solanales > Solanaceae > Capsicum > Capsicum annuum. The sequence goes on along the minus strand of NW_025817305.1, from coordinate 162 downwards.
ACAGTCCAACAAAGGACAGATTTGACATTATTTAAATTGTAAAGGCATTTTGGTCATTTCCTATTATATTATGGATGGGAATATGTGTATATATACATGTATATGAGTTCAAAAACTCATTTTCATCATCAATCATTGAGAAAGAACAAACCCTAGCCAAAT
>NW_025817304.1:0-1152 GCF_002878395.1 Capsicum annuum | reverse complement strand
TACTTAACGCTAGTTATAAGGTTAAACGGTGGTCGTTAAGGTTATAACGTTGTTTAATAATATAAGGTTATAAGGTTAAACGGTGGTCGTTAAGGTTATAAGGTTGTTTACTAATATAAGGTTGTTTACTTAACGGTGGCCGTTAAGTTTTACGTATAGATTAGGCTTTAATCGGTGGCCATATAGATTAGCAGGTTGGTCTCGCAAATAAAACTATAACCTTTATGCAACAGGAAGAGAATACACATGGTCACAACAAATCTTCAAATGTAAGATCTAGCACTTTCAACTCCAGAAACAAAGTGGAAAACAAAATAGTGGTAACCTAGGGTCTTCTCCTCGTCTAAGAGCACGTTCAACTTCAGAGTCACCAGTGTGATTCCGAAACCAATCCTGAAAATAATGCTAAATGTTATGTCTAAAGAATTAAAGAAATCCAAACAACAAAATTTCTTATAAGACAAAAGATTTTACCCTCAGGCGACCAACAAAAATATAAATGACAGAAGCACCAGCTTGAGCAGCAGCAGTATGACAAAAGCTAAGAAGTCGAGACAAAAGTTTCTAATAGACTTAGGTTAGAAAAGGAAATCCAAGCATTCACCTGCAAGATATATTGCATTTGGACTTTTAACGGAAGTGGAAGTGCCAAGGTTTTGATCGCTTTTACTGCTGTTCTTAGCTTTGGATCTAGTAGCAGTTGCAAATGAAAAAGTGTTAGTGCCTGTTGACCCCGTTAGAGAAAAAAGTTGCTAAGGACATAGGGTGACGTAAGGAAACTCTGGTACGACTTGTAGTGGATTGAATTTCACTTTCATAAATTGCTGAATTAGTTACCTCACTGGAAGCATGAGAATTTGATTCCGACTCAGCACATGCTGGTTCTGCAACGGAACATTCTGTTTCCGCTTCCGTTGATGGATCAGTGACTTCAGAATCTGTTACATGATCTAGAAAATGAAGTTACAGAACATTCAAGAGAACATTCATATCTTTCTTCATTTTGGACACCAATAAAAAGAGAACAAAAAATATAAATTAGCACTTAAATGACAACATAAAAAGGACTATTCCGCAATCAAATAAGTACGTAAACCACATATAAGTTAGCCAGAACCAATCATGGTTAGAAAGAAATACAAACATCCAAAT
>NW_025817303.1:0-1593 GCF_002878395.1 Capsicum annuum | reverse complement strand
ACGGTGGTTATAAGGTTAAACGTTGGCTGTTAAGGTTATAAGGTTGTAAGGTTATTAGGTTAAACGATGGCTGTTAAGGTTATAAGGTTGTTTACTAATATATGGTTATAAGGTTAAACGGTGGCTGTTAAGGTTATAAGGATGTTTACTAATATAAGGTCATAAGGTTAAACGGTGGTCATTAAGGTTATAAGGTTGTTTACTAATATAAGGTTGTTTACTTAACGCTAGTTATAAGGTTAAACGGTGGTCGTTAAGGTTATAAGGTTGTTTAATAATATAAGGTTATAAGGTTGTTTAATAATATAAGGTTATAAGATTAAATGGTGGCCGTTAAGGTTATAAGTTTGTTTACTAATATAAGGTTGTTTATTTAATGGTGGCCGTTAAGTTTTACGTATAGATTAGGCTTTAAACGGTGACCGTATAGATTAGCATGTTGGTCTCGCAAATAATACTATAACGTTTATGCAACAGGAAGAGAATACACATGGTCTCAACAAATCTTCAAATGTAAGATCCATCACTTTCAACTCCAGAAACAAAGTGGAAAACAAAATAGTGCTAACCCGGGGTCTTCTCCTCGTCTAAAAGCACGTTCAACTTCAGAGTCACCAGTGTGATTGCGAAACAAATCCTGAAAATAATGATAAATGTTATGTCTAAAGAATTAAAGAAATCCAAAAAACAAAATTTCTTATAAGACAAAAGAGTTTACCCTCAGGCGACTAATAAAAATCTGAATGACAGAAGCACCAGCTTGAGCAGCAGCAGCAGCTTGACAAAAGCTAAGAAGTCGTGACAAAAGTTTCTAATAGACTTAGGTAAGAAAAGGAAATTCCAAGAATTCACCTGCAAGATATATTGCATGTGGACTTTGAATGGAATTGGAAGTGCCAAGGTTTTGATCGCTTTTACTGCTGTTCTTAGTTTTGGATCTAGTGGCACCTGCAAATGAAAAAGTGTTAGTGCCTGTTGACCCTGTTAGAGAAAAAAGCTTCTAAGGAACCTCTGGTGCGACTTGTATTGGATTGAATTTCACTTTCATCAATTGATGAATCAGTTACCTCACTGGAAGCATGAGAATTTGATTCCGACTCAGCACATGCTGGTTCTGAAGGGGAACATTCTGTTTCCGCTTCCGTTGATGGATCAGTGACTTTAGAATCTGTTACATGATCAAGAAAATGAAGTTACAGAACATTCAAGAGAACCAAATAATGCATTGTTGCCCGCCCCTTCCCATTATAGATCATCAGAAATGCAGCAGATACAAAAATTTGCACAATGTTTGCACATTCACTTTGTAAGTTTTCTCAATCCATTTTGCTTCTAGCCTCTGTATATATTTCTAGCTCTCTCACCAAATGTCTTGAGAGCCTTCTTATCAGTATCTACATCTTAAGTGTACCAAATTCTGAAAACCCCCATCATATGGATTTTTAAAAAGAATAGTAGTGAAGGATCAACTATCGATATAAGGTACTACGACATGATGTCTTGTAACAGCTGCTACCTCCTCTACATTGTTTTTAAATTCTTTCGTGGGAATTTAAACATAAATGAACCATATAACTCATAGAGACAAGCATG
>NW_025817302.1:0-1039 GCF_002878395.1 Capsicum annuum | reverse complement strand
TTAAGGTTATAAGGATGTTTACTAATATACGGTTATAAGGTTAAATGGTGGTCGTTAAGGTTATAAGGTTGTTTACTAATATAAGGTTGTTTACTTAACGCTGGTTATAAGGTTAAACGGTGGTCGTTAAGGTTATAAGGTTATTTAATAATATAAGGTTATAAGTTTAAACGGTGGACTTTAAGGTTATAAGGTTGTTTACTAATATAAGGTTGTTTATTTATCGGTGACCGTTAAGTTTTATGTATAGATTAGGCTTTAAACGGTGGCCGTATAGATTAGCAGGTTTCTCTCGAAAAATAAAACTATAACCTTTATGCAACAAGAAGAGAATATACATGATCTCAACAAATCTTCAAATGTCAGATCTAGCACTTTCAACTCCAGAAACAAAGTGGAAAACAAAATAGTGCTAACCCGGGGTTTTCTCATCGTCTAAGAGCACGTTCAACTTCAGAGTCACCAGAGTGATTGCGAAACCAATCCTGAAAATAATGATAAATGTTATGCCTAAAGAATTAAAGAAATCCAAACAACAAAATTTCTTATAAGACAAAAGAGTTTACCCTCAGGCGACCAACAAAAATCTGAATGACAGAAACACCAGCTTGACAAAAGCTAACAAGTCGAGACAAAAGTTTCTAATAGACTTAGGTTAGAAAAGGAAATTCCAAGCATTCACCCGCAATATATATTGCATGTGGACTTTGAATGGAATTGGAAGTACCAAGGTTTTGATCGCTTTTACCGCTGTTCTTAGCTTTGGATCTAGTGGCACCTGCAAATGAAAAAGTGTTAGTGCCTGTTGACCCCGTTAGAGAAAAAAACTGCTAAGGAACCTCTGGTGCAACTTGTAGGGGATTGAATTTCACTTTTATCAATTGCTGAATCAGTTAACTCACTGGAAGCATAAGAATTTGATTCCGACTTAGCACATGCTGGTTCTGAAGGGGAACATTCTGTTTCCGCTTCCGTTGATGGATCAGTGACTTCAGAATCTATTACATGATCAAGAAAATGAAGTTACAGAACATTCAAG
>NW_025817301.1:0-1607 GCF_002878395.1 Capsicum annuum | reverse complement strand
TGAGTTTTGTAGCTCATCGCCTATGTAGCCAGTAGGTGAAGGTTGAGCATTTGAGACCTAGTGGTTTGGTTTAGAGGTTACCCAAAATTGAGTTATAATAGGAACAGATCGTTATAGATTTCGTGACTAGGTTGCCTCATACCTCTAAAGGTTTTGATATTGTTTGGGTTATTATGGATTTATTGACTAAATCTTCATATTTCATTCTAGTCCAGGTTTCTCTAAGTGTTGGGAGGTTAGTGTGTATCTATATTCATAAAATACTATGGGTCTATGGCATGCTAGTGTCTATCATCTCATATTGAGGTTTAGTATTCATATCTCACTTTTAGAAGACTTTTCAAGTGGAGTTTGGCACCCAAGTTGATCTTAGCATAAATTTGCACCCCCCAGATGGACGGTCAGCTGGAATGGACTATTCGGGTTTTGAAGACAACCTTTATGAATTATTATGGTTATTACCCCAGTAGAATTCTTAGATTTAATAAACTATATGTTTAGCTCTTATTTAGATTCTTCTATTATTATGTTCATCAATAACATCCTTGTATATTCAAGGAGTATAAAAAAGCATATGCATTTCAAGACCTTGATTTATCATATTCTTTTTGCCATGTTCTCTAAGTATGAGTTTTGGCTTGAGTTAGTGACATTAATTATACATGTGGTATCTATGAGTGGGATTATAGACCCAACAAAGACTGAGACTATTCCCAATTAGGCTAGAACTACATCTCCATCTATGGTTCATAGCTTTATTGATTTGGCCGGTTATTACAAACTATTCATTGAGAGTTTTGCTACTATTGTGCCACCGTTGTCCTGATTGACTCGAAAAGAGATTTCCTTATAATGGTTTAAGAAGGGTGAGTTAAGCTTTATAAATGTCAAGGTATTTTTCACTTCAGCTCCTATTTTAGGTATTCCCATTAAGAGTGAGGGATTTACCATATATAATGATTCTTTTGGTGTTAGTTTAGGTTGTGTATTATATTGTAGGGTTGTGTTATTAATTATGTATTGAGGAAGTTAAAGGTTCATGAGTAAAACTACCCCACTATGATCAGGAGTTAGTGGCAATAGTATTCGAGCTTAAGATTTTGAGGCATTATCTTTATGGTGTGCATTATCAGATCTTCACGGATCATCATAGTCTTCTGCATCTTCTAGCCCAAAGAGAGCTTAATTATAGGTAGCATAGATGGATAGAGTTTCTTAGCAATTATAATATCTATATTATGTATCATCAAAGCAAAATGAATGTGGTAGCAAACGCCTTAAAATAAAAGGTGATGAGTATGGGTAGCTTGGCTTGTAATTTAGTTTCTCAGAGGATGTTGGCATAGGACATTCAGTCCTTATCTAACTTAATGGTACAACTCGATATTTCAAACCCTAGGATGATTCTTACTAGTGGTGAGTCGAGGTCCTTTTTATTTGACAAGATTTAGGATAGCCAGTTTAAGGATAAGATACTTTGCATCATTTATGATCAGGTATTGTGTTATGAGTCTAAGAGGTCTACCATTGATTCTAAAGTTATTTTGAGATTTGATAATTGTATTTGTGTTTCAAGAGTTGACGACTTGATTTTGTCAATTTTATGT
>NW_025817300.1:0-1323 GCF_002878395.1 Capsicum annuum | reverse complement strand
TCATGTTTTATTTACAAGGTTCTCATTTTGAAACTTTTATGACGGAGGGCATCAGAGCTTCATGCTTGTCTCTATGAGTTATATGGTTCATTTATGTTTTAATTCCCGTGAAAGAATTTAAAAACAATGTAGAGGAGGTAGCAGCTGTTACAAGACATCATGTCGTAGTACCTTATATCGATAGTTGATCCTTCACTACTATTCTTTTTAAAAATCCATATGATGGGGGTTTTCCAAATTTGGTACACTTAAGATGTAGATACTGATAAAAAGGCTCTCAAGTCATTTGGCGAAAGAGCTGGAAATATATAAAGAGGCTATAAGCAAAATGGATTGAGAAAACTTATAAAGTCAATGTGCAAACATGGTGCAGATTATTGTATCTGCTGCATTTCTGATGATCTATGATGGGAAGGGGCGGGCAACAATGCATTATTTGGTTCTTTTGAATGTTCTGTAACTTCATTTTCTTGATCATGTAACAGATTCTGAAGTCACTAATCCATCAACGGAAGCGGAAACAGAATGTTCCCCTTCAGAACCAGCATGTGCTGAGTCAGAATCAAATTCTCATGCTTCCAGTGAGTTAACTGACTCAGCAATTGATGAAAGTGAAATTCAATCCCCTACAAGTCGCACCAGAGGTTCCTTAGCAGCTTTTTTCTCTAACGGGGTCAACAGGCATTAACACTTTTTCATTTGCAGGTGCCACTAGATCCAAAACTAAGAACAGCAGTAAAAGCGATCAAAACCTTGGCATTTCCAATTCCATTCAAAGTCCACATGCAATATATCTTGCAGGTGAAGGCTTGGAATTTCTTTTTCTAACCTACGTCTATTAGAAACTTTTGTCTCGACTTCTTAGCTTTTGTCAAGCTGCTGCTACTGCTCAAGCTGGTGCTTCTGTCATTTAGATTTTTGTTGGTCGCCTGAGGGTAAACTCTTTTGTCTTATAAGAAATTTTGTTGTTTGGATTTCTTTAATTCTTTAGACATAACATTTATAATTATTTTCAGGATTGGTTTCGCAATCACACTGGTGACTCTGAAGTTGAACGTGCTTTTAGACGAGGAGAAGACCCCAGGTTAGCACTATTTTGTTTTCCACTTTGTTTCTGGAGTTGAAAGTGATAGATCTTACATTTGAAGATTTGTTGAGACCATGTGTATTCTCTTCCTATTGCATAAAGGTTATATTTTTATTTGCGAGACCAACCTGCTAATCTATACGGTCACCGTTTAAAGCCTAATCTATACGTAAAACTTAACGGCCACCGTTTAACCTTATAACCTTATATTATTAAACAACCTTATAACCTTATAA
>NW_025817299.1:0-1079 GCF_002878395.1 Capsicum annuum | reverse complement strand
CAAATGTAAGATCTAGCACTTTCAACTCCAGAAACAAAGTGGAAAACAAAATAGTGGTAACCCGGGGTCTTCTCCTCGTCTAAGAGCACATTCAACTTCAGAGTCACCAGTGTGATTGCGAAACCAATCCTTAAAATAATGATAAATGTTATGTCTAAAGAATTAAAGAAATCCAAACAAGAAAATTTCTTATAAGACAAAAGATTTTACCCTCAGGCGACCAACAAAAATATGAATGACAGAAGCACCAGCTTGAGCAGCAGCAGCAGCGTGACAAAAGCTAAGAAGTCGAGACAAAAGCTTCTAACAGACTTAGGTTAGAAAAGGAAATATCAAGCATTCACCTGCAAGATATATTGCATTTAGACTTTGAATGGAAGTGGAAGTGCCAACGTTTGGATTGCTTTTACTGCTGTTCTTAGCTTTGGATCTAGTGGCACCTGCAAATGAAAAAGTATTAGTGCTTGTTGACCCCGTTAGAGAAAAAAGTTGCAAAGGACATAGGGTGACGTAAGGAACCTCTGGTGTGACTTGTAGGGGATTGAATTTCACTTTCATAAATTGCTGAATCAGTTACCTCACTGGAGGCATGAGAATTTGATTTCGACTCAGCACATGCTGGTTCTGCAGGGGAACATTCGGTTTCCGCTTCCGTTGATGGATCAGTGACTTTAGAATCTATTACATGATCTAGAAAATGAAGTTACAGAACATTCAAGAGAACCAAATAATGCATTGTTGTCCTCCCCTTCCCATCATAGATCATCAGAAATGCAGCAGATACAACAATCTGCACTATGTTTGCACATTGAGTTTGTAAGTTTTCTCAATCCATTTTGCCTCTAGCCTCTTTATATATTTCCAGCTCTCTTGCCAAATGACTTGAGAGCCTTCTTATCAGTATCTACATCTTAAGTGTACCAAATTCTGAAAACCCCCGTCATATGGATTTTTAAAAAGAATAGTAGTGAAGGATCAACTATCGATATAAGGTACTACGACATGATGTCTTGTAACAGCTACTACCTTCTCTACATTGTTTTTAAATTCTTTCGCGGGAATTAAAACATAAATGAACC
>NW_025817298.1:0-1417 GCF_002878395.1 Capsicum annuum | reverse complement strand
AACATTCATCCTCAAATGTTGCTAGTTAGACTAGGAATAGAAAAATAGAGTACACATAGCTGAAGCAAGTTGCTAAAATAGGTTCAAAATCTCCCTAAACTCTCAAATGCCTCAGAAATTGCAAGAACTCATGCAAGAATAGCTACATATAGCTGAACATTAGATTAGAAGGGCTGAATTAAGGAAGAATAATACCTTCAGATTGATCTGAACTCACAACAAAGAGTTGTGGGTACTTGACTCGCATGTCTGTTTCTGCCTCCCAAGTAGCGCCCTCAACTGATTGGTTCTGCTACAAAACTTTGACTAAGGGAACTTCTTTGTTCCTTAGTTTACGGATCTGAAAATCTATGATCTCAATAGGAATCTCATCAAATGAAAGACTGTTCTAAATATCAGCACTTTATGAGGAATCTACGACAACAGAATAACCAATATGCTTTTTAAGTATGGAGACTTGAAAAATAGGATGAACAGCTGAAAACTCTACGGGCAACTCAACCTCATAGGCTACTTTTCCAACACGACTCAAAACTCTATACGGGCCAACATAACGGGGAATAAGCTTTTCCCTTCTTACCAAACCTCTTCACCTTTTTCATGGGTGAAGTCTTCAAGTACACCTAATCACCTACTTCAAACTCAAGATCTCTTCTCCTCACACCGGCATATGACTTTTGATGACTCTGAGCTGTCTTCAACCATTCTCTAATCAACTTAACTTTCTCCATAGCTTCAAACACTGTATCAGGCCCAATCACGGCAACTTCACCCACTTCAAACCAACCTATGGGTGACCTACATCTCCTACCATACAAGCCCTCAAATAGTGCCATACCGATGCTAGCATGGTAACAATTGTTATAGGAAAATTCTATCAATGGAAAATGCTCATCCCAACAACCTTTGAAATCAAGAGCACATGCCCTCAACATGTCTTCCAGGGTCTGAATGGTCCTCTCAGCCTGACCATCTATTCATAACTCAAAAGAACTTGGGTACCAAGACCCTGCTGAAACACCCACCAAAACTGAGAAGTAAATTAAGTGACCCTATCCAAAATGATAGATGAGGGAACTCCATACAGCCTGACTAACTCCCAAATATACAATCTATCATAATCCTCAATTGTATAAGATGTATGCATGGTTAACAAGTTCGCGGACTTAGTCAACCGGACTACAACAACCCAAATAGAATCATGATGACAACGCAAAAGAGGTAACTCAATCATGAAGTCCATATTCACCACCTCCCACTTCCAAGTGGGTATAGCGAACTCTTGCATCACACCAATAGGTTTTTAGTGTTCTACCTTAACCTATTGGCAAATTGTACACTCTGCTACATACCCAGCTTTATCCTTCTTCATACTATTCCACTATTAGATTTCCCGCAAGTCATGGTACATCTTGGT
>NW_025817297.1:0-1725 GCF_002878395.1 Capsicum annuum | reverse complement strand
ACTTCCTTTTAGTTCCCCCGCTTCTGAGAAAGGGATTTCAATTCCCATTCCTATAACCAACCCCATCTTCAAGATTCCTGAATTCCAAAAGAAGAAATTCCCTACCCTCAGCGATGATTTCAAGGTTTCGGGAAAAATCTTGGAACAAATCAATGACAAACTCTCTAAGTTTAAAATCTCTGAGAAAGCTGAGTCCAGCAACCAGAAAGCTGAGTCCAGCAACCCAAAAAACTCTCTTTCAAAACTTACCAGTGATCGTTTTTCTACTAAGAAAAATTATTACAAGAAACCTTCTCCCCCAGATGTTCAGTTTGAAGAAAATCCCTACCTTTCGACCTCCAACCATGATGGTCGAGGAATAACAGAATGGAATGTTGACAGTTTGGCTGAGCATCAAATCTACAACAAACTACATGAAATGGGCGTGGCTAATACCGCGTACAAAATCAGAGGAGCCACTGACAAAGAAGCGGCTACCATGATCGTATCAGGTTTTACTGGTATGATAAAACATTGGTGGGATAATTACTTCACCGATGATGTCAAAAATCTGATCTATGGAGCCACAGCTGTAGAAACAGTAGTTAAAACTGAAAATGGCCAGGAAATTCTTGAGCAAGTTGCAAAAGAAGACGCTTGTTCCACTCTCCTATACCATAAAGCAAGACATTTCATAGGAGACCCTAAATTATTCCAAGATAGGAGCCTAGAAATCCTTAATAATCTCACCTGCAAAGACTTAGCAGACTTTCGATGGTACAAAGACACCTTCCTAGTATAGGTCATGATCCGACTTGATTGTAATAATGATTTCTGGAAGGAACGATTCATTAGTGGTCTCCCTTCTCTCTTTGCCGAAAAGGTTTAGACCAAAATTAAGGACAGATTCGAGGGAAAAATCCCTTATGATATCCTAACCTATGGTGACTTAATTAGTTTCATCACTACTATAGGGATAGATCTATGCACTGATATCAAGCTTAAGAAACAACTTAAGAAATATAGTACCTCCAAATATGGACTAGGAACCTTCTGCCAAGACTATGGATTCACCAGCCCTGGCAAAAAGCATAAGAAAAGGACCTCCAAACCTCACAAGAAGGCTACTTCTAGTAAGAGACCCTTCAAGAAAGATTCCTATAAGTCAAGTAGAAAATCTACCAAGAGAAAAACCTCTAAGGCTAAAGATACCCGTTGGACTTGTGGCAAGACAGGCCACAGGGCGAAAGATTGCAAGTCCAATAAGAAAAAGAAGATAAACCAGCTAGATCTATCAGAAGAAACCAGAGCTAGTTTATTTTCTATAATGGAAGACTCGCTTGATTCTTTAGAGTCCTCTTATACCTCATCAACTGAGGACTACAGCGATGAAGAATTCATCAATACTGCTTATGAGTGCGATCAATCCCAGTCGGTTCAAGAATGTGCCTGCGACGGTGCTTTCTGCACTTGGACCAGAAGGACCATTAATATCATTTCCGAAAATCCTAAAGAAATCCTATTTGACATTATAGAACATATCCAGGATGATGAGGCTAGAAACAAGTACCTCCTAGAACTTAAATGATTAATGCTTTCTCACGAAGAAAAGCCCCCCAAACCCGTTATTCAGCCTTTTAGCATGAAACAGGTTATGTCAAGATTCGACAAACCTACAGAACCATCTATTACTGATCTTAAAGGAGAAATCTCCATCCTAAAGGGAGAAATCAAGAATCTGAAAAT
>NW_025817296.1:0-1172 GCF_002878395.1 Capsicum annuum | reverse complement strand
TATTATCACTGCTTCCTGTGGAAGAGGCTTCTTCTAGAAGCTGTAGTACTTCTTCTTCGTTGGTTTCTTGGCTTTCAATATCTTGCAAATCCTTTTTCAATTTTTCTTTGAGTGCCTATTTATTCTGTGAGACACTCACAGAAGATGCTGGTTTTCGTCCTTTATCGGGAGTTTTTGGAGCTGCTGGCTTGGGGGTCCAGCCTTTAACCTTTATTTCTTTTGATAAATATTTAATTCTATCTTGTTCTCCTTTGGCGAAGTTCCAGGAGATGATGTAGGAGACCCACTTCTTAATAAAGAATTTGCATATTTGAATGTGCTCTGGAAGGGTTACACATCCTTCTTTTGCATAAAATTCTGAGAAACGGTTAAGGAATTGTTGAGGGAGGATTTTTTTGATTCCTCCAAAGTATACCCACCATTTGTAAAACCATCTGGGTATAATGGCTTCTACCATAGCAGGGCAATATTTGACAAACCAGGTATGTCCTGGTCGAACATAGAGGAAATTGAACCAAGCAGACTTGTAGTCGTACCAATTGTATGTTTGGGGCCTATGTGGCATAGATAAGGCAATAGGGGTATGCAGGTGATCTGCAAACCAATTAAATGGGGTTAATACCCTCTTAATGGTGAACCTCGAATAATCGATATATTTAGGATTCCTTTCGTTCATTGTGTGCTTGACTTCGATAGAATCTGTGTCTATTAAAATGGCTTCATAAAATCTTCGGGTCTTAAGCGGACTCTCTGTATCCACAAAATTCTTATCATTGTAAACTGGTTTAATGAGCTGTTCCAAAGAATAGCCCTCATATTCCTTGTCTAAAGCGATAATGGGCATTACCTGAGTGGTAATGAATTTGAATTCCTCTTTGATAGGAGGAGTAGGTGCTGTTTTGGCTATTGCAGGGTCCACGGCCTGTGCATAGGATTCTGGTGGCTTTATGGCATAGCTCTGTTTTGATTGTACCGATGAGCTTGAAGATGACCCTTTATCAAAGGGTTTGTTGGTCTTAAGATCTACCAATTTAGATGGCATTGGTGGAGGGAGCGGAGCTTGGGAAATTCTTCCAGAGCTGCATACTTGTTTTGGAACGGTGAATGTAGTTTCGGTTTCAGTTCAGGCCTCTGCGGGACTGATGGCCTTAAGGGGGTTGATGATGTTGGTG
>NW_025817295.1:0-1327 GCF_002878395.1 Capsicum annuum | reverse complement strand
TGGAAATAACTTTTGACTGAGATGTTAGATTTGGATGAAATCAGTGGAATTGGAAAGAAGACTCAAAGATCTTTCATTTTATATGTAGCAGCTCTCCTAGTTTATTATATACAGTAAGTTATGATCATTTGAACTTGACCCAGAATCTGCCCCTGAAATGCGCCCAAAATGCTGGAGCATTTTAAAGGCATTTCAAACCAGTGTGTTTTTCCCCTAAAATTCACCCAAGACGTACTATTGACTTCCCCCATCATATATCAACAAAAAAAATCAACAAACAAAGGTCGGAAAGATCGAAAATAAAATCCTCAAAGATAGGAAATTGAAAATGAGAATAAGTCTCTTTGACACTTAGAAAAAAAATTTAAGTCTTCAACTCTTTAAGAGGGCTACTACGAGATAACACATGGAGAATTTTTTTACGGGGCATTACAATATCCCCCCTTGGGATCATTCATTTCTGAATGATGACACAGAACACAGATAAGCACGATTTAAAACATACTAAGGCATAGGAAAGAATAAGGGGATAGGGGATTTAAAACATCCCTGAATTGAGGCTTAAATCTCGTGTTAGTGTATGATAGGGGATGGAAAATGTCCATTTAACCCCTAAAGAAATCAAAAATGTCGCAGAAATTTTTGCCAGGTGACAGGCTGATATGTTGAAGTAAAACGGGCATAACTTTTGACTGAGATGTTGGATTTGGATGAAATTAGTGGCATTGGAGATAAGACTCAAAGACATTTCATTTGATGTATAGCATATCTCCCAGTTTATTATATACAGAAAGTTATGATCATTTGAATTTGACCCTGAATCTGCCCCTGAAATGCACCCAAACTGCGCCCAAAATGCTGGAGCATTTCAAACAAGTGTGTTTTTTCCCCTAAAATGCACCCAAGACGTACTATTGACTTGCCCCATCGTATATTAATAAAAAAAATCAAGAAATAAAGGTCGGGAACGTCAAAAATAAAATTCTCAATGATAGAGAATTCAAAATGAGAATGAGTCTCTTTGACACTTAGAAAAAAAATTTAAGTCTTCAACTCTATAAGCAAGCTACTACGATACTCATGGAGGATTTCTTTTGGGGGGAGTTACAGTGATCTTGATGTACCAATTCAAGATACATCGGAAGCTCTAACTCGAACGATAGAAAATGGTGGTAGATTGAAATTATTGATTTGAACAATTTTTAGCTAGACATTAATAATTAGGGACAAAAATGATTATTTGAACTTCGTAATGCATTCATAGAACATTTATGGGAGCGATGTTTTAATCTTGAAAGTTGCATACTTATATAGAAATTAAAATAAA
>NW_025817294.1:0-1128 GCF_002878395.1 Capsicum annuum | reverse complement strand
TGGGAATAGTAAATGTGCAGGAAAATTTCCTGCACACAAACTACTGAGGCCAGCCAATTTTTTGGGTCAACTTCGAACGATCATAACTCCCTTAATATAATGAACTGGGAGAGCTGCGACCTATGAAAAGAAATATATTTGAGTCTTATTTCTAATGCAATTGGTTTCATCCAAATCCAACATCTAAGTAAGGAGTTATACTCGTTTTACTTCAGCCTCTCAAAATAGATTTTTAGGGTCAACTTCAAACGACCATAACTACTTGTACAGGACGAACTGGGTGGCCTACCTTATATGAAATGAAATTCCTTTGAATTATCTTTCCAGCGATGCCAATTTCACCCAAATCCAATATCGGAGGAAAGAGTTATGGTCGATCTACTTTAGCTTATCAAAATAGTCCACCAAAGGACAGATTTGGCATTATTTTAATTTTAAAGGCATTTTGGTCATTTCTTATTATATTATGGACGGGAATATGTGTATATATACATGTATATGAGTTCAAAAACTTATTTTCATCATCAATCCTTGAGAAAGAATAAACCCTAGCCAAATTTGACCTTTAAATTACTTTTGATTCAACTGTAGAAATTTCAAAGTAATCCGATAACTGCGTTTGTCATCTCGAGAGCTTCGAACGGCACCTATTATTTGTGCAAATAGGATTGCATAATCAAGAGGTGAATCATAAGGTATGAATATTATTTTCCTTGTTCTTTTCCATATGTATATGTGTGATAGAGGATTATATGTATTGGTTGTTATTGAAAGGTGATGGAAATAGGGTTATGGACTATTTTGCATGATTTGGTTGTATTGAATTATGGAAGGTGGATATGGTAATTGAGTTATGGAAGGTGGATATGGGGATATACTATTGAATTGATGATTATTTGTGTCTATGGTTCAATTTGGTTTAATGGATTGGTTGGAAGGATAAATGAATCCAAACTTGATATTGGAGGATGTTGTATGAATATGCATGGCATGTGAATGTAATTGGAGTATAAGAAGGTTAAAGTGACACCCTTTATGGTGTAATTAAGGCTTACTACTCAACCACTAGTTTGGTGAATTCAAATAATTGAATTGTGACGTTTGGTTGCTAATACTAGATTGCTATAT
>NW_025817293.1:0-1454 GCF_002878395.1 Capsicum annuum | reverse complement strand
AATATTTTTCTAAAATTAACTTTCATTGATTTTTTTATATGAAATAACAGACAAGTTTTAGAATAATAAAATGAGCGATTTTAGGCCTTAACATAATTTATCAAAATAGATTAAATCAAGGTCAGTCAATAAAAGTGATCGTGCCTCGGTCAACAGAATTTTTTACCCGGTTTTCTATTTCTACAGACCATAATAAAGAGTCATTTTCTTTTGATTAGGGATTCAAAATAGTGACTTGGAACACCGTAACTCAATTTCAAGAGGCGACTCTGAAAATGACGAAAATAATCCCTACTCAATACCGTCACTTTAATTGGAAAACCCTTCGACTCGATCCTTCGGGCGAAAAATAGGTGTGACATCTCTGGCGACTCCGCTATGGAAATAATAAGAATTTGAGCTTTTGATATTGACTTTAATTGATTTTATTATTGTTATGTTGTGTTTGTTGGCCTTATGTGCTACTTGTCGCTTATTTACCGCTTTGATATTGATTGAACTGTATTATATTTTGTCTTCTCTTGCGCACTCCCACTGAGTCTCTAAAATAGGAAAGAAGAAATGCAGCACATGCATCCTACCTTCTTTTTGAGATAGCTGGAGTGTTAAGGCACCTGGTAAAGGATTATAGTCACACATGTTAGGCGGGGTTCAGATCGACAACGAAGGCGGTGTTGCCCTGCTACCGACCAAGTTGTCCCTCCCTGGCTCGAGTGTCCGTTCGGATAAGCCAGTCTAGATACCTATTCCTATTAGGCTTAAACTTAGAATAACTGAAAATTCAGAACCTGGTTATCCCTATTAGGTGCTGCTTTATTTGCATCATATGCATTTAACTTAGCGGGACTCGACACAGGGGCCGGGTCTATCTAGGACAGGTGACCTACTTTATAAAGACCAATATGTGCATCCTATGTGCTCTTTGACATTTGTTTGGAAGGCTATTTATTTGTTGACCGGCTTTAGACAACTTTAAAATGCAAGAGATTAATTTAAGTGAATCATTTTTCAACGAATTTTTTTTAAAAAAGAAAGAAAAAATATAGTAACATAATTTTATGGTCTTTATGAACTATGAGGGTCTGATTCTCACTCTTTAGTGGATACGTAGGAAGTCCTTCTCAGGATACGACCCTATTTTTTGAAAAATTATTCATAGATTTATTGGGGAATATTTAAAAAATATGATTACTTTCATAATTATTTTTCTAATTCACAGATCCAATTTTTATATATCTTAATAATCCTGAATCTTTAGAGATCATGAGACCAAGGTTTTACCAAAAAATAAAAATATATATATTTCAATAGCCCGGAATCTTTAGGAATCATGAGGCTAAGTTTTTACAAAATATATAAATCTTAATAGCCCTGAATCTTTAGGGATCATGAGGCTAAGTTTTTACAATATATATATATATATATATATATATATATTGTAAAAACTTAGCCTC
>NW_025817292.1:0-3004 GCF_002878395.1 Capsicum annuum | reverse complement strand
ACCATAGAGGTCCTTCAACTCAAGGACGAGTTGAAACTATTTCGATCGATTAAGTTTTAGTGGACGTTGTAATTAGTGTTAGCTTCCATCGACCATAACTTTCTGTATATGTCAAATTAGAGAGCCTACTATATGTCAAATAATAGGTCTTTGAGTTAAATTTCCAACGATACCAATTTTGCTAAAATCTGACACCCGAGCAAGAAGTTATGGCCTTTCAAAGTAGTATGCGTCGCCTAACCAATCGCACATGACCACTGGAAAACATATGCGATAGCATATGCGGCGCCTATGTAAATATAGGCGATATCATATGCGGCGCCTATGTAAATATAGGTGATATCATATGCGGTGCCTATGTAAATATAGGCGATATCATATGAGGCGCATATCTTATGGTTTCAAGTGACTTAAACACTCCGTTTTTAGGGTAAAATGGCCCTTTTCCTACCCTTATTCAGCCATAAACACGAAATTCAGTCCCCAATTCTCCAAAATACATCCACATTCAGCTAAAAATTCTAAAAAACACTTTCAAGGGTTTCAAACTAAAAACTCAAATAAATCAAGATTTAACCATGGGTTTTCAAAATTGATTAGAGATTCAGAATCCCCAATCCATAGGCTTCAAGAAGCACCCATTATTTTTCAAAATAGAGGTACGCGGGGTTTTTCTAAATTCTCATGGGCATAGAAAAATCATGTTTTAGAATGGGTTTTTGAATCTATGTATATATTCATGTATTAAATGTTTTAACATCACTGTTTTGGTCTTTTGACCTTACCCAAAATGATTTGAGAATATGAATGTATGAAACTATGTATTTAAGAATGAATTCTTGTTGAGAGCATGATTTTCGGTGAATTTCCTCTTTAGTGAATTTTTCATATTTCTCATAGCATATGAATTGTTTTGAAATGTATCCTTAAAAAGCACTATATGAAATGAACTCTTGTTATGATTTAAAGGTGGTTTTAAATCACTAAAGAGGGAATCTAGCATGAATGTTTAATGTTCATAATGCATGTAATGAAAGAGTGCATGGATTTACTAAAGGCACTAGACCACCATATGTTGATGAAGTTTTTGCATGATTTTGACTTGAGTTTCGAAACACAAAATATTCTATATCAGTTGCATGTTTTTGATGGTCTAAATTATGCTTTAAATGAAAGATTTAGCTTAATGTATTGTGGCTCAGAAATCATGACTTGCAAGTCTTGGTATGACGATACTAATTCAGACCAATGCCATATCAGACTCAGACTAATAGACATTTCAGACTATCATCATTTTAGACATTCAGAATATTGCATATACAGAAAAGGTTAAAAATGGGCATACAGAGATGTTAGATGGTTCCCTGAAGAGGGCTTGAGTTCAAGCAACTCATTGCCTAAAATCGTGGTTTGCCGACCCGAGTATATTATTATACGCTGACTTAAGTGTCGTGTGGCCTATCAGATTTAGGAACTTCAATTCTTGTGGCATACTCGGGTTGGAGTCTTTCCCATCGAGTCAATGACGGATTCCATATCGCCCGTAGACTATCAAACTTGTAGGGTATACCACCCAACTCAGAAGTAATACACATATCAGAGTTTGAGATTTACAGATAGGTTACATGTTTTTAGAAGGTACCCATGTTTTTTTCAAAAACTGTTTTATGCATAATGTTTGATTAACATTTGCTCTCACATATTATATATATATGTTCAATTACTCTATTTTGGATTGCTTCGCTTGCCAGTATAATTGTGCTGACCCCCCTTCCTCCTAGGTACTGAGGTACAGTCTAGGGGTCCAGATCCTCAGTGGAGTCTACAGACAGAGTTGTCTCAGAGTTCAGTTGGTGAGCCTTCTTTGCTTCGGAAGGCCTAGTCATTTAGGTATTTATTTCAGTATAGCTTTTGTTTTGCTGGGGGCCTTGTCCCAGTTATTCAGATAGTATGTCAGTAGAGATTTCGCAGACTGTTGCAGATGTTTATTAAATATTGTTGGGCATGTTTTCAGGCCTTTAACTATTTTAAATTGTTGATCATTTTTTCGTATTATTGTGTTTATTTTGTATTACTTTGATCATATGAATTATGTACATGATTACCAGATAGACAGAGGGCGTTTCGGGCCTTCGGGTTCGGGAATGCTCGTCACGGCCAGGGCCCTAGTTCGGGTCGTGAAAAACTTGGTATCAAAGCAAGGTTCATGGTTCCAAGGTGTCTGCGAAATCGCATCGGGTAGAGTCTTATTTATGGGTCTGTAGCGCGCCACACTTATAAGCAAGAGGCTACAAGGTATTTAGGAATGTCTCTCTTTCTTCATGTTCTAGTTTGTGCTATAGAGTTAGAATGTTCCTCCTTCATACTCTAATTCGTGCTATGGTGTCACCCATATGAAAAGAAAAGTTATCCTAATTTCTTCCTCACTCTGGTGTTTCCAGATATTCTCTAATTACTAGCAGAAATTTTAGAAGTCCCATAAAGGATGGGAGAGGAGTTCCCTAGTGTAAAATTGTATCCTCGTTCTTATGAGGCGTTCAGTTAAGGCAAGAGTAAGATGTGTATTCTTGAGTCATTGAATATTGATTATCAAGCTTCTATCTCTTATAATCTTGATATCATTGTGTTGTTGAAAACAAAAGTCTAGTGAAGCCGTGTGAGGCCTATTTTGATTCACTTGCAACTTGTTCATCTTATTGTTCTTGTGTTTATTGGAACTATATTTCCAACCGAGTAGTAGTATAAGTTAGAGTGTCGGTGTCATGATCTATTGGTAGTAAAATTAGACCAAGAAGTTTGTGATATGAAGTCATAAGGTTAGAGGTCAGAGTGAGGGTGACTTTTGTGATTAAATATTTATAGTTGAATAACCATTGATTGAGAATGATTTACCCTTTCGTGGTGGTAGACTAATATGGTGGTACCATTTATGAATTGTATGGTAGTCCGTGGAGGAAGTGTTGACTCAGAATGTTATTTGTTTTCTTCCTTTCAAAATAGAGAA
>NW_025817291.1:0-1011 GCF_002878395.1 Capsicum annuum | reverse complement strand
TTCATATAATCTTTCCATATATCAACTAAAAACCCTACTTATTTTTTAAATATATTTAGTATCCTTAATATTTAATATTATAAATATAATAATATAATAATTATTATAAAAAATAAGTGAAAAGATGATTTTGTCTAAAGTAAAGTCTTTTAATGAAAGGCAAAAAGTTCGAATCACTTTTCTAAAGGTCTTCACACTTTTAATATATCAAGATATATTTCTATTATATAGAAGAGGTGGTTTCGACCACCTCTTATCCAATTACCAAAATATCCCTTTACTCTCACTTAATTACATACCATATCCCAATATATAATAATTTTATTGTTTCATCATAATGTTTAAATATTTAATATATTCTATTAATTTATATTAATTAACTATAACTACATATTGAAAGTAATTTTTTTTATTTATTTAATTGGCTATCATGTTCAAAACTAATTTGTTACCACAAATCATATTAGTTAATAACTTAAAATATTTAAAAGACATATATAAATTTTATTGACTCTCATTATTTTAGCAATACCACATAAATTAAGATAAAAGAAAAAGTACCGCAAATCATAATAATTAGCAACTTAAAATATTTAACAGATATATAAAATTTAAATTGACTCTCAAAATTGTATCGAAGCCACATAAATTGGGACACAAGGAGTAAATATGTTATATGATAATTACGTAAAAATTATTATAAATCATAATAATTAACAAGTTAAAATACTTTTTTAAAAATAGATAAAAGTTTTATTCAACTCTCAAAATTTTATCGGTGCAGCATAAATCATGAAAAAATAAAAAATTATTTTCAACCACCTCTTATGCAATTACAAAAAAAAAAACCTCTACTCCCACTTAATTACATACCATACCCCAATATATAATAATTCCATTGTTTCATCATAATGGTTTAAATATTTAATATATTCAATTAATTTATATTAATTAACTATAACTACATATTGGAAGTAAAAAATTTTTATTTATTTAATTGGCTATCATGTT
>NW_025817290.1:0-1169 GCF_002878395.1 Capsicum annuum | reverse complement strand
AAACAACCTCATGTTCCAATTCTAACTATTCTAATAGCTCTGGAACAATAATTTTAGGCTATAGGGACCTTTAGTCTTGGTCCCAAGGCTCCTAGACTCATATTAGGCTATAAGTCAAAAGTTAAGAAAACTGGCAAGTGGGTGTGGGACCCTTATTTTGTCTAAGCGACCTTAGATGGAAATTTTAATTATGTCATAGTGTCTGGAACATTGAATTTGATAGGGTAGCACAGTCTGTTTGCATATACAAGATTTTAGATGAAACTCGAGGGGTTGGCGGAGACTTGGAATTTCTCCAAGTCTCAACTACTACTGGTACACCCCTTCAACAATGCCTTTGATCATAAAAGAGATCTGCCGAACCACTATAAGTATCGATTAAGAGACATATTTTTTCTCTTACGCCAATGGCTTGATAGAGTGGGAACTATTGCATAACCGATACTTATGTCGTGTAAGCAATATTTGCTCAGGCACTAGATACTGTATAAGGGATCCACTAATCACGTAGGTGACAGGTGTGGCAAAGTATAAATATCGCGTAAGCGACCCGAAGTTCTCTTGAGTGATACCCGTACACCTGGGAAGCGTATAAATATCCACTTAGACCAATTATTCACCATTTTCATCCATTCTATAGAATTGTAAACACTAAAAAATGGGAAATCTTGAAGGAAGAATTTATGGCTGATTTTGGAGCTTCAGTGGGGATTATTTATGCATTTATTCTTCGAATTTGTGGTAAGCTTCCTTTAATTTCATTCTTAAATTCTCCATCTTTTGCAAAAGTCCCTACAATCTTGGTCACTTGGTTTTAGCACCATTAGATCTCAGACTTTACCTTTTTTTAGGGTAAATGTTCCTTGAGCATAGAGAGACATTGTAATGGTTTCGTAAGTGAGACTCCGTAAACGGGAACCACATAGAATTTTTATGTAATTTTGAACCTAAAGAACAATAGTGCAACAAGGGTATCATAGTTCTTTTTTGATGAGTACATTGTTATTTGGATAGAGTGGCACCTTGCAAAAGCTTCTTGGATAGGGAAATCAGTTATTTAGAGAATTCTTTAAGCTTTTCGTCAGCGTCCAAGTAGCCTAGGTTTACCTTCTTCATAGACTAAGCTATGTCATAGTATGATTATGTTATGATGCTATATATAGGGTGGG
>NW_025817289.1:0-1184 GCF_002878395.1 Capsicum annuum | reverse complement strand
ACCCCCTCTTGAATTTCAGATTTAACCATCATTCACTAATTTCTAACATTCGACATTATGCCATTGTCTAGAAATTTGCTAATATTTTTCCATAATTCACAAGTTATTAATTAGCCACCAATTGTCCACTAAGCACCATTCATTTACTGGTCATTCCTTAGAAATTTCACATCAATTTATCTTTTCATCATGTAATAGTAAATACCCGAAATTGAGTAGGTCATAATATAAAAAATACCCGAAATTGAGTCATAATATAAGTAGTACCCAAAATTGAATCGACATGTCACGCCCCAAAATCCCATCGGGCCCGGGAGAACCCGTTCAAATACCTGTAGTTTCACTTACATGTCACCAAAAATTGGACAGCACTTCGTTGCATATAGAAAGATCTAATTACCTGTATCAGCACAACACGCGTAAATATATATATATATATAATACTTGGTCGTCGGGGCCACCACATATACAGATATAACATCACTATATAAACTTCCATGACTTTACCCTTCCTTATGTCTACAAAGCCTCTAGGATATACATGACATAACTAGGGTCGGGACAAACCCCCGCCCACACATGACTCATGTACAATAACAAAACATAAGGAACCGACTCGAAAAGCTCCGAAGTAAACTGGAGCTCACCAACAATAGCTGTATGGCCTGGCTCCTACTTGTGCGGTGTATGAGCTAAGGTACCTGTGCCTGCAGCATGAAATGCAGGTCCCCCGTAAGGGACGTCAGTACGAAATATGTACTGGGTATGTAAAGCTGTAAAGAATCACATATGATATAGGAGCTCAATAGAAATCAGAAACAGGTGAATAAGTCGTAATCGGAGTGGACCACACTTACTAGAACTTGTGACAACCTGTACATTGTATTTATTAAATCACTTTACCTTCGTTCTTATCGTCTTTGTAATCATTACTGTACTGTACTGTGACCATTAGGCTGCCTCCAATACATATCAACTGGGATTGACCCATGCTAGGCTTATGCCCCTAGGATACCACCCATAAACACATAAATAGGGATCGACCCATGCTAGGCTTATGCCCCTGGGATACCACCCGATAAGAGAGAACTTCCATCACTTAGTTCAAATAATCTTTGAGATTGTTATTTCGGTCGCCACCACATTTTTGATACTTTGAAACAATGATACATCAATAGGAACAA
>NW_025817288.1:0-1079 GCF_002878395.1 Capsicum annuum | reverse complement strand
TTGTTCTAAATCATTTACTCGGGTTTCTAAAGTAGATACTCTTAGATTTAGGATTTGATTATTTGTATATTTTTGTCCGTTATTTATTTCTGGTTCTATTTTTATTTTTAAAGTGTTTTCTATACAATTTATACACGCTTCTAAGTAACATTTTTTGCATTTAGCTCTGTTGTCTTTACTTGGATACCAATTGCATATACGACATCTATTACTGTCTAAACCTGTGTTTCTTTGGAATTTATGTATACATTCTTGGGTAACATTCATTAAATTATTGATTGATTGTTTAAGTCTAGATCCTCTATTTCTTGTCCTAGCTCATTAACTAAGTTATCTTCTTCTGATTCTGAAGAATTAGAATTTGGGTTATCTTTATCATTTATATCAATACTTATTATTGAGTATATACTTTCTGTATCTGACATGTATTCGTCTACATTTAATAAAGTTTCTTGGAAATCCTCTATTAGTTGAGAATTTCTAGTTCTATTATTATTTCATTTAGGACATACATTAGCTAAATGGTCTATGCTTCCACAAGTATAGCATTCTAATTTATTTTTATAGTTTCTATCATTTCTATATTTCCTAATATGTCTATCTCTATTTAACCACAGTTTTTTAGCTTTTGATTTTCTTAAGAAGTATTGTTTACGACTATATGGTTTTTGATTATGTTTCTTCTTATATTTTCTATATTATTTTTGATCATAATTCTGGGTTGTGTATATAACAGATTTACAGAAATTTATTTCATTTCTTTTTAATTGTTTTTGTATTTGTATGTTTGTACATTTTTCTGTTAGTATATCCATTATATGTTGTGTTCTATGCCCTATTGTCCATTTTAGATTTGGGTTGGCTACTATACCATCTCTTTTATACCATCTATCTTCTATTTCTCTTCCTAAAGCTTCAGGTAATTTATTGAATAATTTTTTGCGTAATTCTTCATTAAAAGTGTTTCCGCTGACAGTGCAATAATAAAAATAGTCTTGTATGAATTTCTTTATGTATACCCAATGTGAAATGCTTAATTGTTCTAGTTTGATTAATGCTTCTTTTTGTAGTGCTAATAA
>NW_025817287.1:0-2640 GCF_002878395.1 Capsicum annuum | reverse complement strand
CCCAAAAACGGCTATATAGCCGTTGGGCCAACAGCTAGTTTGGCCCAAAATCCCAATTTTTTTTTTTTTTTTCAAAAAAGGTATCCGGGCCGGTTAACCGGCGAGCCTGGACCGGGCTTGGTCCGGACCGGGTTAGCCGGACCCATTTTAAAAAAATAACCAACCCGGGATCCAGAACCCTAAAGCCCTAGGGCTTATCGGGCCGGGTCAAACTAGGCCGGGTTAGTTACAAGGACCGGATCGGACCGGCCCACTTGACACCCTTACCGCCATGCACACTGCATGTAATACTTTTTGTCTTTTATACACCTCTTTACCATTTGCTAGATTATTAATAGAGCTGTTTTTGTATTTTATAAATTTTATATTTTTGTTTGTATTTACTGATTGTGTAAAAGGTTTGGCTATATATGAATGGTTTTAGGGGATAGGTAGTAAATAGAAGAAGTATTGGAAGAGTTAATTAGATAAAATTTACAGTTCATTGAAGACATGATTTTAGATAGCAGATTGTCGATTTAAGAATGTACATTATGATAGAAAATTAGTAGGTATGTGAGTGTGTTGTCTAATGGCCTTGTTTTCCATCCATACTAATAGTTATATTATTAAGGGAAAACGCATCGTTTTTACCTCAAACTATACCCGAAAAGTCAAAGCCACGCCTAAACTATACTAGTGACCAATTACACACCTAAACTATAAAAAAGTGAAACCATTTACCCCCTGTCAGGCTACCACCACTTGCATGTGGTGTAGTGTTTTACACGCGCTGCCACGTCAGCACCAAGTTAGTAAAAAGTATCACTTTTTTATAGTTAAGGTGTGTAATAGGTCACTTATATAGTTTAGATGTGGATTCGACTTTTCAACTATAGTTTGGGGTGGAAACGATGACTTTTTCCTTAATGTTTTTAGCCGTTTACTTCTGTTATTTAATAGGCTGGACGCGCCTAAAATAAGTGTAACACACGCACCTTAGAATGGGGGTTGCAGGGAGGTAATAATATCACTTTTTTATAGTTAAGGTGTGTAATAGGTCACTAGTATAGTTTAGGTGTGACTTAGACTTTTCGGGTATAGTTTAGGGTGAAAACAATGTTTTTTCCCTATTAATTTCTGAAATTTCTTGTCCTGCGATTTTTGTTACTAGCTATTTGTTGTGTATTATTTTTTATTGTCATATTAATTATTTTTTTATTTCTCTTTGTAATTAAATTGTGGTAAAAAGAGAAATACCAGTGTCAATAACAAAAGTGTCAGTCGCGGCACTATAAGAAAAATGTTAAGAAACAATGTAATTTTATGGGTAAAGTTAAATGATTTTGTCTATTGCGAAGATTTCTTAATGAAGTGTAAAAACTTCAAATCACTTTTCAAAGATATTTCACACTTTAATATAATAATGTAAATATAAACATATATTTTTTTGTGAGCACATTTATATTTTACTATCAAAAATTTCAAATGATTGATGGATCATCACTAGCTAGCATACAAAAGTGACGAACTTGAAACCGTTAAAAACCCTCAAAATAGGATGTGGGGGAGTACTTGATGGTTGTTTTGGAGTGGGTAGCTTGGGCGAGTAATTTGGTGGCAGTTTCGAAATTTTTTACGTGAGGGAGTAATTTGATAATAGAGGTAGGTTTATTGAAAAATGTGAGTGGGGTTAATGATTTTATAATTATATTTGATTAATTTTTAACTCTTAAATATTTGGAAAAAAAATAGTGAAAAAGATGATTTTGTTTAAAGAAAACACTTTTAATTAAGGACAAAAAGTTCAAAAAATATTTTTAAAACTCTTCACACTTTTAATATAGTAGAGATTATAGATAAATTATAGATTATAGATATAAATTATAAATATAGATTATAAATTATAGATTATTGATTAAAGCAATTTCATTGGATGAGAAAAACAAACTAAAGTCTATTCAATTATTGGATTATATTTCATGGAGTCAAAGTTATTGAAGTATACACCAACCAGTGCTCCAAGGTGCACTTTCATTCATCTTTGGGTGAACTATTAATAATATTTTAATTTCTCAAGGTATATACACATATATACAAATAATTTTTTTGAACGTTAACGGGTGCAGTGCGGCCCACCTATTCATGTAGGTTCGCCTATGTATTTAGTGGTTGTTCTCATAAATATTTTGATTAAATTAACAAGAAAAAAATTATAGTGTTTTCATTTGAAAAAAATTGAAAAACATTCCAGCGTTTCAATGAAAATCTATTTTTCATCATGCATTTTCTAAGTGAACCGATTCGTTGAAAAATGGATAGAAAAATATATCATGTTTATAACACACATTTTTCATTTTGATTCACTGTGAAAAGAGACTACTATATGAGGATATATTATTTGGAAACATACACAACATCATTTAATTTGCTCTAACAATAATTTTGAAATAACCTTCATTAGTAACCAGTTTAGAATAGGTACTTTTTTAATAGATGAAAAATTTATTTGGAGCACAACATTATTTAATTTGCTCGAATGATAATTTTGAAATTACCTTATTAGTAACCTGTTTAAAATAGGTACTTTTAAATAGATGAAAAATTTATTTGGAAATATACACAACGTTCTTTAATTTTGAACTAACCTTCATTTGTAAC
>NW_025817286.1:0-1528 GCF_002878395.1 Capsicum annuum | reverse complement strand
GTGGTTGATTTTGATAGATGGGAAGCATGATGACTCCCGATATATATTTATATATTACTAAAATTGTTTTGTTGTGGATTGTCTTTGAAATGATCTGAGCTAAGTCCGGGAGAAATATTTAGCACCGAGTGGGAGGTATAAAGCGACCTTACTTCCCTAGAACTATGTGCCACCATAGGAGTGAGCCTGAGGCTGATTTATATAGTGATCACTAGTTTATGTGGATTTGATATTGATAGTTCTACTCCGATGGCAAGGATAGGATGGCTCTCCCCAATGTGGTTTATACGTTGGACTCCATGTAGCTCACATGGTTTATGTCGGTTATAGGATCTCCCAGTGTGTGTGTGCTTGCTTGTGTCTGTGGTGAATGGTGAAGTGATTTGAAAGTGGAATTGTGAAAGTTATTCTTTCGAAAGATTTAAGTGATATTTACATCACATGTGTTATTGTACTTATTTCATCCTCTCATGATTATGATGATTTTCTTTGGGATATGTGAGTCTTTCATACATCCTACATATTTCTTATAAATATGTATGATGATATTTATACAACTGCATACACCCTCATATACTCGGTTCCTTTCCATAGTACTGACCCACATCTTCAGATATGGGCTGCATTTTCTCAGAATATAGGTTCAGGTGCTCAGTTCCAAGTTCGACAGTGATTCTTCAGGAGTGCTATTCTATATTCTCTATTGTGGTGAGTCTTCATGTTCCGAGGAAGTGATGTCTGATGTTAGTTTCACGGAATTATTTATATTTGATAACTGAGTATGAGTCAGTTGGGGCATGTCTGAATGGCTCGTTGGTTTTATTGATTTTCTTAGAGACTTGTCAGACTAGTATAGATGTTGGGAGTTAACTAATAAGTCGTATTTTGTTATCTTTCTGAAATTCTTTTATTCTTGGATGATGATTACTCTGTTGATATTTGAGGGTTATTTATGGAAACCCCGTTGATTTGTGTTGAACTGAATGAAAATGGCTCAAAGGGTTAGCTTGGGGCTACTCGTAGCCTCAAGCACCGTGTGACGCTTCGGGACCCTTTTTCCAGGGCGTTACATTCTATTATGTTTAAAGTGTTCCAAATGGTTTTTATGTGTATTTATATGTGAAAAAACTTATTGATAATTCTCAAGGGTCAATTGGATCAAGCAAATGGTCAAAATAATGAGTTAAAGATCATAGTGAAATTAGCCTAGGCTTAGATCGTGTTTCTAGTTCATCATGTTGGTTGTTGTTAATATTATAGGATGCTTTATTAAAGGATTATGATGATATATGAAGGATATACAAGCTTCAAATAAAGTGGGAACAACTCAAAAAGGCTCGAAATGGCTCAACAAATGCACAATACCCAGATTGACGCACTTTTGGACCCTTGGAATTTCTTTGACATGTGTAAATTGTAGTAGTGGCCAATGGATGAGCGAAAATAACCAATGGATTTAGAATATCCCCCGATGCGGGCTTATTTTGCTGCTCCCTTGCCTTAGAAAAATATCTGAAGACAACTTCCA
>NW_025817285.1:0-1236 GCF_002878395.1 Capsicum annuum | reverse complement strand
TGTTTTCAATGTTAGTGATTTATGATCTCTTTTTGATGTAGGATTGGTGAATTCAAGGACAAATTCTTTCGAAGAAGAGGAGAGTGATGTACATTAAAGTGACGCTACTTTAAGAAGGTTTTGATACAAGAAAGACCAGGAACACACAAAAACACACTCCAAAAATAGTCCACTAGTTCAAGAGCCGAGGACCTTTTTGAAGATCACTCTCGGATTCGATAAATACAACAAGAATACAAGAAACAAGGGTGTATTTGACAACAAATTATCCACCATAAACTAAAAAAGATATTAACAAGATAACAAGATGAAGAATATGATGAGAAATAACACAATGGAAACAACAATACATGTTTTTGACTAGAACAACAACAAAGAGTATAAGAAATGTAAAGATAGGTAGTGAGACATATATTATTACAAGACCTAAGAACTAGGGTGTGTATTAAACACCTAAACCCTTAGAAACATGTAATAAGAACACCTACACTCTTCGTGGATACAAGAGGGACCTCAATCCTTAGTGTACCTTCCTGCAGGCAGTGAAAATGACTGGACGAGAGCAATTCACATTGCAGCCAGTGAAGGTGATCTAAACATTATAAATAAGCTATTAAATCACGTACATATACTCCTGTAGTCCGTCCCTCTTCCCCCGACCCCACACATAGCAGGAGCTTGTGCACTGGGCTTCCCCCTTGAATTCAATGTTCCTAAGCTCCACTATTTACCGACTGAACCCCATCACTTTGTTAAGGTACTTAAGAAGCAACCTGTGATGATATTCTCTTGTTTTTCTCTTTTTTCTTTTTTTGATTCCTTCCTTTCTTAACTTGTAAAGTCGAGTATGTTGCAGCTGCCTAATGTGTTAGTCATACAATTTGGTGTTTGAAGTTGATAAAGATGCTACTAGAGCAAGCTACTGTAGATAATATTACTTGTTAATAAGAAGTACCGTTGCTTTGGTGAAAGAATAGGCCTTGTGATCTGAAACTTCCTATGTAACTCACATAGAGACCGGGGTCTATGTTACAACCTTGACTGGCTTGCAGTTCTTCAATCTTTTTTATAATGTTCTTGAGTGATAGATATGTCATCAACATCTTGTTTCAAAATTAATATGAATTCATATTGTATAATATTTTCATTATTAAAGATACCTTACTTTAGAGCAAGCTATATGATGTGCGATCGGAGTTTTCCTCTCTCAAATCAAATATGCCACTGCCTCTCCGA
>NW_025817284.1:0-1745 GCF_002878395.1 Capsicum annuum | reverse complement strand
GGGTGTTAGGTCAGGTTGGTTCTTTTTTCCATTAAAATATAACCAAAACAACAATGTCGGTTTTGTAAATCTATAAACCAAATCAAACCAATATACAATCGGTTTTTATATTTCGGTTCTAATTATTTTTTTTGTTTTTTTCAGTTTTTTAGTTTTTTTCTCAATTTTTTTACAATTATAATGTGATTGAAGAAAAAATTAAATGTTTTCACTAAAAAGATTTTAAAAAAAAAATAATGGTCATAGAGTAGTTCCAATTAAAATTAAGTTGGCAAATTACTAAGACATTTAAACTACTATCTCCCAAAGTAATATTATGTGGATACTCAGTGGTTCAATTTGTAAGTCACTAGTCATAATAGCTTTTCTAAAAGTTTCCTTCACATAAAATATGAGCATAAAGAAGAATGAAGTATTGGAGACAACTTATTAAAAATTCAACTCCATAAAATAATTAACTATAACATAATTCCACAAGAAAAAAGAGAAAGAAGAGAAACAAACCTAAATCAAAACTTGACGAATGAGGAGAATGAGAAAAGTAAGATGAAAGTAAGGTGAGGAAATAATGAGAACTCGTTGAAAACTTAGAAAGTAAAATGTAAAGTGAAGCAATTAAAGAGTTATAGGTTTTTATATTAATATTGGGTTTTGTATTAATCTGTTACTGATGGATAAATATTAGGGAAAAGGACAGCAATAGCACCTAAAACTAAAATAATATCATAAAAATAACACTCAAAATTAAATACCCTATAAATAGCCACAAACTAATTTTACTAGCTAACCTTCACTGTCATACGCTTAAACATAATTGAAAATGTCGTTAAAGTAACTTTCTCTTTCTTTCGTTCCTTTTCATTCACATTTTCCTTTCCATTCAAACTCCCAAACCTCTGTTCTTTTACCATTTTCGATACTTTAATTAACCTTTCTTATTCCATAAATTTTGTATAAAATCTCCAAAAATCTGCATTCAATTAGCTTCCTATAATTTTTTCCCATTGTAAATTTTCTCAAAATTGATACAAAATAGTGGCTTCAACTTCAGTTTTTTAGTTTCAATAATGATAAAATATGGAGGTCAGTGGATATCTAATATTGAATTTAAGTGTATCAATGTGGTATAAAAGAGTATCAACTGAGTATAGGGAATGCATGTGCATGCAAAGAATTCCCTCTCCTTTTTTAAAAAAGTATATCAATGTAGTATAAAAGTGTATCAATGTGACATAAAAATGTATTAAATGGGTATAAAGATTGTATATGCATCCATAGGTTCCCCTTCTCTTTTTTTTTTTTAAAAAATGTATCAATGTGGTATAAAAGTGTATCAAACTGGTATAAAAGAGTATCAATTGGGTATAGAGACTGTATGTGCATGCAAAGGTTCCCCTTCTCTCTTTTAAAAAATGTGTATCAATCTGGTATAAAAGAGTATCTATTGACATATTCTTTTTTTTTTATCTTTACATGAATCAAAACATCTCCGACTTACCGTGATTTAGTCAGCCTCTAAGAAGAATATCTCCAACTCACCGTAATTGAATCAGCCTCTGAGAAGAACATGGACCAAGACATGGCTTTTCTCTTACCTTGAGACCTCATTATTTTATTTTTTTCTTCTTCAAGTTTAAAGAACTATGACATTGCTTCAAGTACAAACCTATATGTAATGATTCTGTAAAATAATCATCATTAACAACAAATTTGAGGTCAATTTTGACCTCAAATTTGTTGTTAAT
>NW_025817283.1:0-3611 GCF_002878395.1 Capsicum annuum | reverse complement strand
AATACTTAGTATGCACATCTTTAGGATGTCCCAATCGTTTATATCAACTAGTGGCACCCTGCTAATTTGGGCGACCGGACTGGGCTGAGGAACGGTTCAATACTTAGTATGCACATCGCAGACCTTCACTCATTGACCATAATATCGCTTACCTCTGAAACAAACTTACTCATATTGGTCCTGTTATCTGCAACCATATGAGGGGCATATCTGGCTAATTGAGTAAACATAAGAGAATAATCTTTCACCATCATGTTTCCCTACCTGATGTTGATAATTTCTAACACCGTTCCTCAGCCCAGTCCGGTCGCCCAAATTAGCAGGGTGCCACTTTCAGTACTACTAGTGGGCAACGCCCAAATTGAATTTATGCTCTTCAGTACCGGTAAGATCAGGAAAATTCTCTTGATGTAGTTACTGGTACGTTACAGATCTTTCATGTGCATGTTTACGCTTTGCTAGATCCAGGTGCTTCCTTGTCTTTTGTTATTCCTTACATAGCAGGAGATTTTAGAGTCAGTCCTAAAATTCTAGAAGACCCCTTTTCAGTCTCTACCCTAGTAGGTAAAACCATCATAGCCCAGCGGGTATATAGGAACTGCCCGGTTATGATATTTTAGAAAATCACTTCAGCAGACTTAGTCGAATTAGAGATGACTAATTTTG
Source organism: Capsicum annuum (assembly GCF_002878395.1). NCBI lineage: Eukaryota > Viridiplantae > Streptophyta > Magnoliopsida > Solanales > Solanaceae > Capsicum > Capsicum annuum. The sequence goes on along the minus strand of NW_025817283.1, from coordinate 2,945 downwards.
ATGTCATTTTCAGTATGGATTGGTTTTATTCCTGCTATGCCACAGTCGACTGCAGAAATAGAATAGTGCAATTTTAGTTTTTGAATGAACCTGTCCTAGAGTGGAGAGGTAGTATTTCAGTTTTCAAAGGTCAGCTTATTTCCAACCTTCAGGCACAAAAAATGATATCTAAGGAATATGTCTACCATCTTGTTTGAGTTAAGGACTCTAGTTCCGAAACTCCCAGTCTTGAATCAGTCTCAGTAGTAAGTGAGTATTCAGATATCTTTCCCGAAGATCTTCCAAGGATTCCTCCCGAAAGGGAAATAAACTTCGGTATTGATCTTCTTCCAGATACTCAGCCTATATCTATTCTGCCATATAGAATGGCACCTGCAGAACTCAAAGAACTGAAAGAACAGTTGAAGGATCTCTTAGATAAGGGATTCATCAAACCCAGTGTGTCCCCGTGGGGTGCTCTAGTCTTATTTGTGCGCAAGAAAGACGGTTCTGTCAGAATATGCATAGATCACCGTCAGCTCAATAAAGTCATGGTCAAGAACAAGTATCCACTTCCCCAAATTGATGACTTGTTTGACCAACTTCAGGGTGCCAACTATTTATCTAAGATAGACCTTAGATCAGGCTATCATCAGCTCAGATTCAGAGAATGTGACATCCCAAAACCAACCTTCCGTACTCGATATAGTCACTTCAAATTCTTAGTCATGTCCTTTGGTATTACCAATGCCCCTGCAGCTTTCATGGACTTGATGAACCGCGTGTTTAAGAAGTACTTGGACATGTTCATCATAGTTTTCATAGATGATATCCTTGTCTATTCCCGTAGTGAATGTGATCATGCAGACCATCTCAGAATCATACTTCAGACTCTCAGAGATCATCAGCTATTCACCAAATTTAGTAAGTGCAAATTTTGGATAATATCAGTAGAATTCCTTGGTCATATTATTTTCGGTGGTGGCATTAGAGTAGATCCTCAAAAGACCAAAGTGGTAAGAAACTAGCCTTGCCTTATCTCTCCATCAGGTATTAGGAGTTTCTTGGGTTTGGCTGGCTATTACAGACAGTTTGTTAAGGGATTTTTATCTATTGCATCCCCTATGTAGATATTGACTTAGAAGAAAGTCAAGTTTCAGTGGTTAGGTCCTTGTGAGAAGAGTTTTCAGGAGTTGAAGACTCGACTAACCTCAGCTCCAGTCTTATCTCTTCTAGATGGTCCAGATGGGTTTGTGGTGTATTGTGATACATCCAGAGTAGGTTTGGGTTATGTCCTCATGCAGCATGGTAAGGTCATAGCCTACGCCTCCAGAAAGCTTAAAACCCATGAGAAGAGTTATCCTATTCATTATCTTGAGTAAGCAGCCATAGTATTTGCCTTAAAGATTTAGAGGCATTATCTATACGGGGTTCATGTAGATGTGTTCACAGATTATAAGAGCCTTCAGTATGTCTTTTATCAAAAAGATCTCAATCTTCGTCAGAGAAGGTGGTTAGAGCTCTTGAAAGGTTATGACATGAGTATCCTTTATCATTTGGGCATTGTCAACATAGTGGCCAATGCTGTAGACTGTCCATGGGTAGTGTTGCACATGTTGAGGAAAGTAAGAAGAAGTTAGCTCAGGAAATCTATCAACTTAACATACTAGGTGTTCTCTTAGTCGATACAGGTGAGGGTGACATATAGGTTCAGAGTAGTTCAGAATCATCTCTAGTTTCTGAGGTAAAAGAAAAGCAAGATAGAGATCCTAGCCTTGTCAAGATGAAAGAGTCAGTCAAGGATCAGAAAGTAGAGGTTTTCTCTCAAGAGAGAGATGGTGTCCTACATTGTCAGGGTCATTTGTGTGTTCCAGGTGTAGATGACTTATGGCAACGAATTCTTGTAGAAGCGCATGGTGTGCGCTACTTTATTTATCCAGGGGCCACAAAGATGTACCGCAATATGTGGGAAATCTATTGGTGGAGTGGGATGAAGAGAGATATTGCAGAATTTATGGCTAATTGCTTTACATGTCAAAAAGTTAAGATAGAGCATCAGAAGCCTAGTTGGTCCATAGAAGAGTTCAATATTCCTACTTGGAAGTGGGAAGAAGTAAATATGGACTTTGTGATGGGTTTGCCTAGTATTCATCATCAACATGATTCAGTTAGGGTCATTACAGATAGAATAACCAAATCATCTTATTTCCTTCCAGTCCATACTTCCTATTCAGCCGAGGATTATGCCAAACTCTATGTCAGGGAGTTGGTCAGGTTGCACGGTGTTTTTCTATCTATTGTCTCAGATAGAGGTACCCAGTTTACCTCTTATTTTTGGAAAACATTCCAAAAAGGTCTTGGTACCCAAGTTCATCTTAGCACAACCTTTCATGATCAGACAGATGGTCAAGCAGAAAGGAGAATTCAAACCCTAGAAGATATGTTAAGGGCGTGTGCAATTGATTTCAAGAGTAGTTGGGATGACCACTTGCCTTTGATTGAGTTTGTATACAACAATAGCTATCATTCCAGTATTAAGATAGCTCCATTCTAAGATATCTATGGTAGGAGGTGCAGATCTCCAGTTGGTTGGTTCAAAGTTAGTGAGGCTTTAGTTATAGGGCTGACTTAGTATTTGATGCCTTAGAAAAAGTCCAGTTGATCAGAGAAAGACTCCGGGCTGCTCAGAGTCGATAGAAGTCTTATGCAGATGTGTGTAGAAAGGACCTCAATTTCAAGGTTGGTGACTACATCTATCTAAGTATCTCTTCCATGAAGGGAGTGAAGAGATTCAACAAAAAGGGAAAGCTCAGTCTCCAATATGTCGGTCCCTTCAAGATTCTCAGTCGCTTCAGTAAGGTAGCTTATGATCTCAAGTTTTCTTCAAATCTAGCCTTAATTCATCTAGTCTTCCATGTATCTTTGCTCAAGAAGTGTATAGGTGACCTAGCATTTGTATTCCTTAT
>NW_025817282.1:0-2027 GCF_002878395.1 Capsicum annuum | reverse complement strand
CAGGTTTCCTACATATCTCAGGTTTCATGAGAATTCAGGCCACTTGTTGTTCGTAAAGCTTGATTTTCAAGAAAATTTACAAACTATCTCGATTTTAGAGTTTTGATAAAATCAAGAAGCTGGGGAATGAATGGTTTTGGGAGGAGGTTGGAATGCAGTCGAGTTTTCAACATAGATCCAAGCCTACATATACCCGAAACTCAGGGAATCAGACTGCTTGTAGTTCGACTCAATCGGTAGAAAAGACGGTCTTTATTTTAGCCAATCTTTAGCTCGGGATGAGTGACAAGTTAATCGAGTTTTGGAAAAGAGGCTTGTAACATCTTAACCATGAATGTGGGATCCTTTACACCCATATACAAGAACTTACTCGGACATAATTTCCAAACTCTGAGTGTGTTGTTACCCGACTTTGAAAGAAAGAGAAGGTTACCCTCGATATGAGTTTAGAAATATCCCAAAGGTGAAGCGGAAACCAGAATATCTCAGAAATACCCACATGCCTTCTAACAGGGGTGTGGTTGGATGGTGGTGGCCATCATCCTTTAGCTCGCATCTAAAGAGTTTGACGTCCCTCTCTAGACTATGTCCCATTTTGCTGCCAAGAAAGAGTTCCATGTTGTGCTGCATCCTTTTTAGAGTCGTCCTTACCTGTGGGTTTGATTTGAGATTTTCATCCTCTAGGATGCTATCAACAATATATCAAACAAAATTGTTAGTGCTAAACATAATTCACGAAAGAGGAATATAGTTTTTTACCATATCTCCAAGTGAGTTGTGGCCTGAAAAGTGGAGTCATCTCTTTATGTACCTGTTTGGAATAAATAACTAGCAATAAAAAATACAACAACCTTCTTGGTTGTTGTATAATTATGACATTTGTCGGTTGAATATGTCTTCAAAGTAGGGTGGCTGTTTTGGACACCAGCGATAATTTATACAGAACGGTCCCTACAGCCGTGTAATCTTATGTTGGTGTGGCAATCCTTTTGGTTACCTATATCACTTTTTGTATGTGGAATTATAAACTCTTCGGTTATAGCCGATGATCGATAAATTTCCCTTAAATTATCAATCTTTGGATAATCTTGTGCATTATTTGATGTTGGATATAAGGCGACTTATAGATATTCTTTGAATTACTAGCTTTTAGGTAATCCTGCACATTATCCGACCTTGGATAAGAGATGGCTTACAGATATCCCTCCAATCGCTAGCTTTTAGGTGTTCCTGCACACCATCCGACCTTGGATACAATATGACTTATAGATATCACTCAAATTGCTAGTCCTTGGGTAATCCTTCACATAATCGATCTTGGATATGATGCAGCTTATAGAGAAACCTTGGATGTATCAATTTGATAATCTCACATATTCTTCAGTAAGGATTTAGTTGCGACTTATGGATAACCTTTAGACTATCGATTTTTGGGTAATCTTGCACACTATCCAGTTAGGATGTTGTTGTGGATTACGGATGACCTACAGGCTATCAGCTCATAGGTGATCTTGCACACTATCCTATTTTAAATAATATAACTTATAGATGACCCTCAAATTATCAATTTCTAGGAAATCTCATATATCATACGTCTTTAGACACCGACTTAAAGGTGTCCCTTCAAATCGTGTGCTCTTGATGCATTCAGATGCTGATTCATAAAATGATGAGATATCCTCGATGCTAGCACTTATGTCTAGTGTGTCAACAAATATGAAATGATGATATCCTCGATGCCAACATTTATGTCTTGCGTATCAACAGATATGAAATAGCCCTCTCAGCAAATAATATGAATGGCCCTCTCGATAATGATATGAATGGCCCTCTTGGCAATGATATGAAATGGCCCTCTTAGAAATGATATGAAATAGCCGTTTTGGCAATGATATGTAATGTCCCTCTTGGCAATGATATGAAATGACCCTTTTGGCAATTTGAAAACAGTTTCACCTGAGTTTGTTTGTCTGCGTCTTACTTTCTACATGTACCTGTACTTGAAGTAGACGATTAGTAGACACAAA
>NW_025817281.1:0-1364 GCF_002878395.1 Capsicum annuum | reverse complement strand
TTGGCGGCGCATATAGAGGGCGGTGGGAAAGCTATTGGAGAAGGGGGTCTCGGTGGCGTTGCTCCGCCGATCAACGGCAGCAGCCATAGGAAAGAGAGGTTAGATAGAGAGAGAAGGAGAGATGAGAGAGAGAAGGGGCGGTTGTTGTTTGGTTTTGGAATGAGGGTTAGGTTTTTGGATTAAAAAGGAAAGAAAGGTATATCAGATCTCAGTCGTTGGATCCATTCAGGATCAACAACTAAGATCTAAAAATTGAAAATTTGGAATTGAGTTTCAAATGGCTAGAAATGTAAGAAATTGGACAAAATTAAGTTAAAAGGTGAATAAATTTAGGCAAAATGAATTAAATTAGGCTGTTATTTAAATTAAAATAGGGATAATAGTATATAATAATAATAATTAAATAATACATAACAATATTAAATAATAAGCAATAAATAATAATAATTAAATAATAAATAATAATAATTAATAATAAATAATTTAATAAAATAAATAATGCTAAATAATGGAAAACTAGATATTGTGTTTGCAAAAATTTGGAGGTGCATAACTACGTGGAAAATAATTTAATAAATAGTAATAAAAATTACATAAAATGCTGAATTTGAGTTTAAAAATTATGACAATGATACTAAAAGCTAAGAAACAATTTATGCATTTCCTTTAATTATAAATGCGACACGTTAGTACGTACTCAATGTAAGAATAATATTTTAAAATATTGATAATTAAAATTAAATAATTTTGATATAATAACAGCCTAAAAGTGATATCGGGATGTCAAAATTGGGTGTCAACAGAGTCGCCACCTAATTTTCAAGAAAAATAGGAAACCTATTTATTTATTAACAAGTGCTCCCTCCGTTTAAAAAGAAATGACTTACTTTCCTTTTTAGTTCGTTTAAAAAGGAATGACCCCATTTTTTGGCAATACTTTAATTTAAACTTTCCAAATGGCATGTTTATGACCACAAGATTAAAGGACATTTTGATACTTTTGACACTACTTTAATTTAAGGCTACAAGATTCAAAAATTTTCTTTATTTTCTTAAACTTTGTGCCAAATCAAAGTAGTTAATTCTTTTCGAAACGGAGGGAGTATGACGAAACCAATTTAGATTCTAGGTAAGGATTCAAATTATTGCGAAGGGAAGGGGTTAGACACCCTTTAGAATCTACAAATGTTGTTCCCGGCCAAACTTAGGTTTATTAAAAAAACAAAAAAAGAAAAAAATCAATGCATGCAAATACAAATATAAAAAATATATTAAAATAATATAATGCGTATGCTATCGTAAAATATATATACATAAGCAAAATATATAAATATGTACGTAAAGACAAAATTGAATAAAGAAAA
>NW_025817280.1:0-2058 GCF_002878395.1 Capsicum annuum | reverse complement strand
AGAGGTTATAAGAGTGTTTCCTATAAAGATCTTTGCATGTTCCCAAATATCAACCTTCCCCTCGGTTTTAAAATTCCCAAGTTCGAGAAGTATGAAGGGCACGGTGATCCCATGGCACACTTGAGATATTATTGCAACCAATTGAGGGCTGCAGGAGGAAGGGAAGAGCTGCTTGTGGCTTTCTTTGGCGAGAGTCTTTCTGATCTGGCTTCAGAATGGTTTATCGATCAAGATATCGACAAGTGAAAACAGCTGGGATGACTTAGCTTTTGAGTTTATGCAACATTTTTAGTATAACATCGACCTGATTCTGGATGAAAAATCCTTGGTCAACATGAAGAAGAAAAGCACTGAAGGTTTTAGGGAATACACGATAAGGTGACGTGAACAGGCCGCCAGGGTAAAGCCTCCAATGAAAGAAAGAAAGTTGGTATAGGTTTTCATTCAGGCACAAGATGAGACCTATTTTCAACATTTACTTCCAACAATGGGAAAGTCTTTTATTGAAGTCCTCAAAATGGGGGAGATGATATAAGACAGAATCAAGACCGGCCGAATAGTGAGTTTTGCCGCATTGAAAGCCACTACACAAGCGATTCAAGGTGGATCTGGCGCATTCGGAGGTAAAAAAAAGAAAGAGGACGTGGCGACTATCATAGCTAGAACCCATTCCTATCCCAAAAGACCACCTCGCCCCTATCCCCAATCCCAAGCCTAAGTCTATGCCCAAGCTCCATATATTCCTCCCTACCATTACTACCCTCTACAAAACCCTTTATATTCTATTCCGCCACCCCCGTATCCAGTATATAGCATGCAGCCATATGCCCAAACCTCTTCTTACCCACAATGGCGCACGCAAGCCCCACAAAATTGCCCATTCGCTCCACCGAATTACCAAAACCCCTCTAGACCCGATTTTCAACCTAGGCCCGAGTATAAGAAAGAGAAGGCGGTCAAAAATCAATTCACACCTCTTGGCGAGTCATATGCTAGATTGTTTGATAGGTTGAGAAAGTTGAAGGTCTTAAGCCCAATTCAAGGAAGGCTTTCAAATCCACCGCTGAGGAATCTCAATTATTCTTTAAGGTGTGCGTACTGTTCTAACATATCAGGCCATGATATCGAGAAATACTGGCATTTAAAGAGAGCCGTCCAAGATTTAATTGACACAAATCAGATGCTGGTCCAGGCCCCGGAGGGTCCAAACATTAACTAGAATCCGCTGCCAACCCATGCTGAAACCAATATGTTAGAATTGATATATGATGAAAAAGAGTCGTCAAGGTGTTATAATCCTATCGTCAAGATACAAGCCATTAAGGAGAAATCGGTGAATGTAGCAGAGTCTTTGAAAGCAATGTCATTGAGCCAGGAAGGAATGAGAGAAGATAAAGCCCAAGAAAGCATAAAGAAAACCCTGATCACGGTGCAAGGTGCCAGAAGGTATGTTGATTTAAGTCAGGATAAACCTAAGTTGACAGTGGTAGGAGCTCCGAGTAAGCCCATCTTGACGGTGAAAGGAGCACTGGCAGTGCCTATTGTCCTCAAACTGGTGACCCAACCTTCGATAGTTGATACGAAAAGGGTTCCCTGGAATTATGGGCGGACTGTGATGAGCTATTATGGGAAAGAAGTACTGGAATATGTAGATGAGGTCGAGGGTTTGACTAGGTCAGGAAGATGCTTCGTGCCTAAAAGTTTATGAAACTCCAAGTCAATTGTGAGTGGACCGTCATCTATCAAAAAGCCTATTACCGAAGAAGAAGCTAAAGAATTTTTGAGAAAGATGAAATTGCCAGAGTATTCAATAATAGACCAGTTGAAGAAAATCCCTGCTCATATTTCCCTCTTATCTTTGTTGTTGCACTCCAAGGAGCATCGTGATATTTTACTGAAGGTATTAAATGAATCATATGTTCCTAGGGAAATTACAATAAATCGGCTTGAGAAAATGGTCGGAAAAATCTTTAAGGTCAATCGAATTAGCTTTTCTGATGATGAATTGCCTATTGAAGGTAGAGGGCATAACCGGGGCCTTTACATTATATTGAAGTG
>NW_025817279.1:0-1161 GCF_002878395.1 Capsicum annuum | reverse complement strand
CTCATGTTCCAATTCTAACTATTCTAATAGCTCTGGAACATTAATTTTAGGCTATAGGGACCTTTGGTCTTGGTCCCAAGGCTCCTAGACTCATATTGGGCTATAAGTCAAAAGTTAAGAAAACTGGCAAGTGGATGTGGGACCCATATTTTGTCTAAGCGACCTTAGATAGAAATTTCAATTATGTCATAGTGTCTGGAACGTTGAATTTGATAGGGTAGCACAGTCTGTTTGCATATACGAGATTTTAGATGAAACTCGAGGGGTTGGCGGAGACTTGGAATTTCTCCAAGTCTCAACTGGTACTGGTACACCCCTTCAACAATGCCTTTGATCACAAAAGAGATCTGCCAAACCACTATAAGTATCGATTAAGCGACATATTTTGTCTCTTATGCCAATGGCTTGATAGAGTGGGAACTATTTCATAATCGATACTTATGTCTTGTAAGCAATATTTGCTCAGGCACTAGATATTGTATAAGGGATCCACTAATCATGTAGGTGATAGGTGTGGAAAAGCATAAATATCGCTTAAGTGACCCGAAGTTCTCTTGAGTGATAACCGTACACCTGGGAAGCGTATAAATATCCACTTAGACCAATTATTCACCATTTTCATCCATTCTATAGAATTGTAAACACTAAAAAATGGGAAATCTTGAAGGAAGAATTTATGGCTGATTTTGGAGCTTCAGTGGGATTATTTATGCATTTATTCTTCGAATTTGTGGTAAGCTTCCGTTACTTTCATTCTTAAATTCTCCATCTTTTGCAAAAGTCCCTACAATCTTGGTCGCTTGGTTTTAGCACCATTAGAGCTCAGACTTTACCTTTTTTTAGGGTAAATGTTCCTTGATCATAGAGAGACACTGTAATGGTTTCGTAAGTGAGACTCTGTAAACGGGAACCACATGGGATTTTTATGTAATTTTGGACCTGAAGAACAATAGTGCAACAAGGGTATCGTAGTTCTTTTTTGATGAGTACATTGTTATTTGGATAGACTGGCACCTTGCAAAAGCTTCTTGGATAGGGAAATCAGTTATTTAGAGAATTCTTTAAGCTTTTCGTCAGCGTCCAAGTATCCTAGGTTTACCTTCTTCATAGACTGAGCTATGTCATAGTATGATTATGTTATGATGCTATATATAGGGTGGG
>NW_025817278.1:0-1942 GCF_002878395.1 Capsicum annuum | reverse complement strand
TTCTTTATTACCAACTGATGAAAGAAAAGTTTGGTAGATATGTTACCTTTCTTTGACAACTCATGAAAGAAAAGTTTGGCAAGATTTGAAATTCTTTCATCTGCATCTTCTAGGCAGATGGCCAATTCATTTATATAACCTTTCACCTAGAAATGATTCACACAAATCAAGATGCTAAAAATCTACCATAAGAAAGCTACATACGAGTGTATGATAATCCAGCCAAACCTTCATTATGTCATTCAGTATCAGATGAGAAAGCGATAGAGATAGAGCGGTTGCTTACAACAGTCACTCGGCTTAAAACATGACTAACTAAACTACAACAACAATATTTCCATTGTAATCACATATACATACATTACCCCTACTTAGAGATAGAGAGGTTGTTTCCCATAGACCCTCTACCTAAAGCATGACTAACTAAAGTGTGTATATATATTACAGGTAGTCAACAAAGTTGAGCATAGTTTTATAATATCTCACAACTCCAATTCAACATCAATTGAACATGAAAAAAGGAGGTACATAAAAGCAGAAGCGAAACTACTCACTTGTTTGTCATTGATAATATGGTTTTGGGCTATAACATGAAAGAAGGAGGTACATAAAAGCAGAACCTCTGGGTCTACCTGTATGCCTATTTCTCATAATCACCAAGTCTATTATCTCTCGATACCTCTCAAAGTACTTAACAAATTGTTCTACCAAAATCCAATTTTCGTTAACACTCTCATCAGTAAATCAAAAACCCACTACAAAAAAAAATAGTAATAATACATTAAAACAATGAAGAAGAAGAGAAAGGTAACAACTTTGTTTAAACGTAATGAAAGATTAAAAATGTTGTTACCTGACGACCGAAACTATGTCTTTTGTGTTCTTATCTCAATTCTCAGCAACAATAAATCGTACAACTTCCGATGAACTCAGTATGAGTGCGGCAAGTGCTGCAGGGCCTGATGGATATTCTAGTATGTTTTTTCATAGTTGTTGGGATATTATTCAAAACGATATTAAGAACTATATTCAGGATTTCTTTAGGGGGAAGAACTTGTCTAAGTTTTATTCACATACTTGCCTGATTATTATTCCGAAAATAGATTCGCCATCTACTTTTTCTGAACTTAGACCTATTAGTTTGAGTAATTTCACTTGTAAAATTATTTCCGAAATTCTTGCTAATAGGCTTAATCCCCTGTTGGGTAGGATAATCTCTGATAATCAAAATGGTTTGTTAAAGGTAGATTAATTACTTATAGTATTTTACTTACTCAAGAGATTGCTCAGAGTATTAAGCAATACAATAAAAGCGGCTATCTAATAATGAAGCTTGATATGGCCAAGGCATATGATAAAATGTCATGGAATTTTTTAATGAGTGTTATGAAGAGGTTCGGTTTTTCTGGTATTTGGCTGGATATGATTTGGAGGATTGTTGCCAATGCAGGTATTCCATTCTCATTAATGGAACTAGGGTGGGGTTTTTTAGCTCCTCCCATGGCCTTAAACAAGGTGATCCCCTCTCTCCTTCTCTCTTCATTATTAGCTCTGAGCTTTTATCTACGATGTTGAACAATCTCAACTCCGATGAGAATTTTACTCCTTTCAGCATGAATCACAATGGTCGTATCATTAAGCATCTAGCTTACGCTGATGATATAGTGATTTTTAGAGGTGGTAACAACAAGACGATCAAACTCATTAAGCATCAAATCAAGAGGTACGAAAAAGCCTTTGGTCAAAAAATGAATAATGACAAGAGCTTTTTCATAACCGCTCCAAATACTTCTCCTCATAGGATTAACAGAATGAGAAGAATGACTGGTTATATGGGTAAAAAATTTCCTTTCAATTATTTGGGTTGTCCAATATATAGTGGAAAGAAAAATCTCAGCTATTTTGATAGTATGCTTGCAAAAATTGTTAAGAGACTAAATGG
>NW_025817276.1:0-2014 GCF_002878395.1 Capsicum annuum | reverse complement strand
CTTCGGAGTTCTGATGGGATTCGGTGCGTTAGTGCTGGTATGATCGCATCCGTCATTCCTAGTTCTCCAAATTCTATTAAGCCCCTTTCTCCTGCGCCGCTCGTCACACCCCGCACGTGAGCCCCCGCGCCTCGCCCCCTTTTTCATTTCCGTCAAGAGGAAAAACAAAATGATTCGCCGATCAATCCGACAAAATTAAATCGAATTTTATAGAGAAAAAAGGAACGGATGCAACACGAGGACTTCCTAGGGGGTCATCCATCCTAATACTACTCTTGCTCAAGCACGCTTAACTTCAGAGTTCTGATGGGAGCCGGTGCGTTAGTGCTGGTATGATTGCATCCGTCAATCCTAGCACTCCAAATTCTATTAAGCCTCTTTCTCTGCGACGCCTGTCACACCCCGCACGCGGGCCTCCGCGCCTCGCCCCATTTCTTGTTTCCGCCAATAGGAAAAAAAAAAAGATTCGTCGATCGAACCGGCAAAATTAAACCGAATTTTCATGGAACAAAAAAGCAAGGGATGCAACACGAGGACTTCCCAGGGGGTCACCCATTCTAGTACTACACTCACCAAAGCACGCCTAACTTCGAAGTTCTGGTTGGATTCGGTGCATTAGTGCTGGTATGATCGCATCCGTCATTCTCAAAACACCAAATTCTAATAATCCTCTTTCTCCTGCGCCGCCCGTCACACCCCGCAGGCACGCCCCCGCGCCTCGCCCCCTTTCTCGTTTCCGCAAGGAGGAAAAACTAAAAGATTCGCCGATCGAACCGACACAATTAAACCGAATTTTAAAAGAAAAAAAAAAGAAGGGATGCAAAAGGAAGACTTCCCAGGGGGTCAACCATCCTAGTACTACTCTCACCCAAGCACGCTTAACTTCGGAGTTCTGATAGGATCCGGTGCGTTAGTGCAGGTATGCAACACGAGGACTTCCTAGGGGGCCACCCATCCTAGTACTACTCTCACCCAAGCACGCTTAACTTCGGAGTTCTGATGGGATCCGGTGCGTTAGTGCAGGTATGAACGCATCCGTCATTCCCAGCACTCCAAATTCTATTGAGCCTCTTTCTCCTGCGCCACCCGTCACACTCCGCTCGCGCGCCCCCGCGCCACGCCCCCTTTCTCGTTTACGTCAAGAAGAAAGACAAAAAGATTCGCCGATCGAACCGGCAAAATTTAACCAAATTTTAAAGGAAAAAAATTGGGAGGGATGCATCACGAGGACTTCCCAAGGTGTCACCCATACTAGTACAACTATAGCCCAAGCACGCTTAACTTCCCAGCACTCCAAATTATATTAAGCCTCTTTCTCCTGCGACGCCCGACACACCACGTTGACGCGCCCTCGCGCGTAGCCAATTTTCTCGTTTCTGTCAAGAGGAAAAATAAAAAGATCCGCCGATTGAACCGGCAAAATTAAGCGAAATTTTAAAGGAAAAAAAGGAAAGGATGCAATACAAGGAATTTCCAGAGAGTCACCCATCCTAGTACTACTCTTGACCAAGAACGCTTAACTTCGGGGTTCTAATGAGATCCGGTGCGTTAGTGCTGGTATGATCGAATCCTTCGTTCTCAGCACTCCAAATTCTGTTAAGCCTCTTTCTCCTGCGCTGTCCGTCACACACCGCACGCGCGCCCCCTCACCTCGCCCCTTTTCACATTTCCGTCAAGAATAAAAACAAAAATATTCGCCGATCGAACCGACAAAATTAAATCGAATTTTAAAGGAAAAAAAAAGGAAGGGATGTAACACGAGAACTTCTCAGGGGGTCACCCATTCTAGTACCACTCTCGATCAAGCACGCTTAACTTCGGAGTTCTGATGGGATTCGGTGCGTTAATGCTGGTATGATCACATCCGTCATTCCTAGCACTCCAAATTCTATTAAGCCTCTTTCTCCTGCGCCGCCCGTCACACCTAGCACTCCTTGCCCCCTTTCTCGTTTCCGCCAAGAGGAAAAACAAAAAGATTCGTCGAACGAACCGACAGAATCAAACCAAATTTTAA
>NW_025817275.1:0-1300 GCF_002878395.1 Capsicum annuum | reverse complement strand
GAAAGAGAGTTTTTCTGGTTGCTGGACTCAGCTTTCTGGTTGCTGGACTCATCTTTCTCAGAGATTTTAAACTTAGAAAGTTTGTCATTGATTTGTTCCAAGATTTTTCCCGAAACCTTGAAATCATCACTGAGATTTGGGAATTTCTCCTTTTGGAATTCAGGAATCTTGAAGATGGGGTTGGTTATAGGATTAGGACTTGAAGTTCCTTTCTCAAGAGCGGGGGGACTAAAAGAAAGTATAGAATTTTTCGTATCTCCTATTTACCGGGAGATAATGTGAAGGACCTGATTAGTATAGTTGTTTTGTTCAACTATCCTATCGAGGTCTCTATTGATAGGGGTGGATAGAGGCCTATCATGCTTTTTCTTGAAGGGAGAAGCATTGAGGACTTCATTGGAATGAGGAATTTTTATCCCTTCAAGAGGAGAAGTAACCGATTCAATTATCTTGTTACTCTGAGTATACCATTTGTTAATGATAACGTTGAGGGATTCATTTTTGTTTTCCATTATTCCGGTGAATTCAAACCATCGGAAGAACTCTATGTCACATCGGAGCCTTTTCATATCGGCTATCCATAGCCGACCAAACTCCTTTTGCTGCTCCTTAGAATAGGTACTAGTGTACCATTTCCTTTTTAGAGCGTCTTTAGGTAGGTACCAATGGGCTTTGAGAGCTTTAAGGTCAGGTGTATACTCTTCATCAGATTCGATGACGAGTAGGCTAGGGTCAGTCCTTATTTTCTGACGGGGTATGGAAGATATAGAAGGGGGAGGTTCTATATCTGAGGCCGTAGGAATGCCTGGGTCATAATGATTTTCAGGATCTAGGGACTCATGGGCCCTAGTAGTTTGCTAATAATAAACCTTCGGGACAGGACCAGAGAAATCGACTCCTCTTACTTTGCCCTTTTCATTGTTATTATCATTATCATTTTCGTCTTCCTCCCGGGTTTTCGAGGTAGAACCTCTATGCGAGATAGACCGTCGAAACGAAGAGTTTTGAGGAGTGTCAAAGCCGAGGAATTTTAAATCAATCGAGCCATCAGGATGCTGAATAACTCATTGTATTTGAGACTTTTCAGGATATGAACGAATGGGTTGAGTGATAGCATCAAAGTACCATTCATTACTATGGATGACCTCTTCCTAAACTAAGGGTTTAGCGACAAAGACATTGGATCTGTCTTTATTGGCCTCCATAAGGGTGGTGATGCCCCTAGGACTCGTGAATCTAGCTTGGGGCGCTACAGTTGTACCCATTAGTCGATAGTATACTCTGTATATTATCGCAATTT
>NW_025817274.1:0-1193 GCF_002878395.1 Capsicum annuum | reverse complement strand
TTCTAATATAAGGTTATAAGGTTAAACAGTGGCCGTTAAGGTTATAAGGATGTTTACTAATATAAGGTTATAAGGTTTAAAGGTGGCTGTTAAGGTCATAAGGTTGTTTACTAATATAAGGTTTTTTACTTAACGCTAGTTATAAGGTTAAACGGTGGTCGTTAAGGTTATAAGGTTGTTTACTAATATAAGGTTGTTTACTTAACGGTGGCCGTTAAGTTTTACGTATAGATTTGGCTTTAATCGGTGGCCATACAGATTAGCAGGTTGGTCTCGCAAATCAAACTATAGCCTTTATGCAACAGGAAGAGAATACACATGGTCTCAACAAATCCTCAAATGTAAGATCTATCACTTTCAACTCCAGAAACAAAGTGGAAAACAAAATAGTGCTAACCCGGGGTCTTCTCCTCGTCTAAGAGCACTTTCAACTTCAGAGTCATCAGTGTGATTGCGAAACCAATCCTGAAAATAATTATAAATGTTAAGTCTAAAGAATTAAAGAAATCCAAACAACAAAATTTATTATAAGACAAAAGATTTTACCCTTAGGCGACCAACAAAAATATGAATTACAAAAGCACCAGCTTGAGCAGCAGCAGCAGCGTGACAAAAGCTAAGAAGTCGAGACAAAAGTTTCCAATAGACTTAGGTTAGAAAAGAAAATTCCAAGCAATCACCCGAAAGATATATTGTATTTGGACTTTGAATGGAATTGGAAGTGCCAAGGTTTTGATCGCTTCTACTGCTGTTCTTAGCTTTGGATCTAGTGGCAGCTGCAAATGAAAAAGTGTTAGTGCCTGTTGACCCTGTTAGAGAAAAAAGCTGCTAAGGAACCTCTGGTGCGACTTGTAGGGGATTGAATTTCACTTTCATCAATTGTTGAATCAGTTAACTCACTGGAAGCATGAGAATTTGATTCCGACTCAACACATGCTGGTTCTGAAAGGGAACATTTTGTTTCCGCTTCCATTGATGGATCAGTGACTTCAGAATCTATTACATGATCAACAAAATGAACTTACAGAACATTTAAGAGAACCAAATAATGCATTGTTGCCCGCCCCTTCCCATCATAGATCATCAGAAATGCAGCAGATACAACAATCTGCACCATGTTTGCACATTGACTTTGTAAGTTTTCTCAATCCATTTTGCTTCTAGCCTCTTTATATATTTCCAGCTCTCTCACC
>NW_025817272.1:0-1050 GCF_002878395.1 Capsicum annuum | reverse complement strand
TCTTTTTGAAGTTTTCGAATTGTGAATGCATGCTAAATGAGACAAAGGAAAATCTTTTTGATGTTTTTGAGAAAATGAGTGTGAAAGGTAAAAAAATGTCCTTTTGAATTTTGGAATTGTGAAAAATAAAAGCCATAAAAAACTCTAAAAACTACGAAACTCTTTTTGATTCATTCTTTTCGACTCACTTTTTCTATATTTTTTTTCTTCTTTTTTTTCCTTTTTCATTTTTTTGTCTACGTACTTTGCTTCTAACTCATGTTTTTGCCCAAACCAGTCAGTAAAATAACCTCGTTAACCTCAAAGATGCAACATTTAGCATGTAGGGATGCCTTAGAGGTGAGTTTCCTACAATGGGCCAAGTGGGCCCTCCTAGGTCGTCAATATGATGCACATAAGCATGACCTAAAGGCTGACCTACGTTGGGGTTCACTAACAAGGCTGTTCGGGGGAGCATATGGTCGATAGTGGCTGCTTAGCTTTCCACCTACTCCATATATCCAACGGCTCACCCCCTAAAATAAAGGTGACTCAACTACAGTTTGTGCACACGACGTGCACTCCGAGACTTGTTGCGGAAAGAATGATCCGGGTTATGCACACAATGTCAGATATAAAAGCGGTAACACATAGGATAAATACTGTAAACACAGAGCACGAAAATTCACAAAAGTAAAAACATAAACAAAATCACAAGCAATGCTAATACACTCGTAATCCCAAACAAAGCCGATACGACTCCAAAAAAAAAGCTCGGATTCTGAAACTGTCCCCAACAGAGTCGCCAGAGCTGTGACACCTTTTTTTTTTACTCCGAAAAGATTCGATTTTATAGTTCGAAAGGGTTTTTATTTTCAAAGTGACAAAAAATGAAAATTTGTTTCGAAAAGGATTATTTATATTCAAAACTCAGAGTCACCACTTGGCATAATCCGGTGTGCCAAGTCACCTTTGGAAAACCCTTTACAAAATGATTTTGACTCTGTAAAACTTATCCGCGATTAAAGATTCTAACTAAGGAATTCTGTTGACCGAGGGGAAGGTGTTAGG
>NW_025817271.1:0-1469 GCF_002878395.1 Capsicum annuum | reverse complement strand
AACCCACATATTATAAGAATAAATTTAAAAGATATAATCTAAAAGATGAATATGACAAATGGACACCAAAATAAATAATTAATAAAAATTATAACTTTTTAGACTTAGATTGTGTAATAGATACAAAAAAACAATACAATTATGGATAGGATATATCACAAAACAATTATTAGATAATAATATAAACGTAATAGATGCACCAGAATATATAGAAAGAACACTAATAGGAACAGTGAAATTATGGTTTTCAAATTTAACTGAAAATAGCAAGAAGGTATTAAGAACTGATAAATCTACAGAAGGAACATCATCAACAACTACAACTAAATTAACACCTATAGAATTATTAAAAAAATATGAAATGGCTATAAAAGACGAATTTAGCAGCATGACAATAATAGAAGAAGAACAAAATGAAGAGAAAGATACAAATAAGAATTTAATGTTAAAATTAGCAATGTGTAATATGTGTTACATAGATGAGTATACTTGCGCATTTAAAGAATATTATTATAAAGGAACATATAATACAGAAGAAAGTAAAGAAATAAAAAAATTATATTTTAATAAATTACCTGAACCATTTAGCTCAAAAATAATAAAAAGTTGGGATGAAGCAAAAATAGTAGATACTCTTGGAGCAAGAATAAAATTTTTACAACAATGGTATAGAAACTTATGTGAAAAATATAGAGAGAAATAAAAATGAAAAAAACATTAATAAGAAATTTAGCATGTTGCAAAGATAAAATAGCATCTCAATTTGGATGCGAAGAAAGATATTATAAGAAAAGAAAAAGACATAAGAAATATAAGAAATACAAAAAATCAAAATATATATATAAGAAACCAAGAAAAAGATATTACATAAAATATTATAAACATAAAAGTCCATATAGGAAAAACAAATCTATAAAAGAATGTACTTGTTATAATTGCGGAAAAGGAAAATTAGAACATTTAGCTAGAGATTGTAAATTACCTAAAAACCCAAAAAATAAACAAATATCATAAATAAAAATAGAAAATACAGAATATGTGCAGATAGATTATATAGATTACGAATTAGAAAGTGAAGATAGTATATATGAAATTTCAGAGAATGAAACAGATAATGAAATAGATAGTGAATTAGATGAATTAAATGACTGAAGAAGATATAAAGTTAATAACAAAGGAAGAATATTTAAGTGAAGAAGGAACAGATCAAAAAATAATATTTGATAGTCACATATTTGATGAAATCAAAGGAAAAGAATTAGATTTAAGTGTAGAAAAAATATTCAAAATACCAACAATAAAAAACATATTTAGTAAAAGAAAAGAAGAATACTACGTAGTAAGCCAAAAAGAACATTTAATAGACGGTAGATATGCAAAAGGTAAAGCTAGTATACCACTAGTAACAAAAAGGATAATTAATAAAGAAATAAACGATATAAAAATTAGAGACCCAATAAAATACGTAC
>NW_025817270.1:0-4444 GCF_002878395.1 Capsicum annuum | reverse complement strand
GCGTATAGATAGTGGTCAATGAAGTAGGTTGATGACATGAGGTATCAAGTTCAAATTTTGCTCCAGCCGAGACAAAAGAAAAACACTAGGTGATTCTTGTCGTTTGTTTTAGTTTAGGCGGATAGAGTTACCTGATATCTCTGTTGTTGGTGGGATTTGACATGTATACCGTGGATTTAGTCAATGTGTGCAAAACCTGACCCGGACACTATCAAAAAAGAAGAAAACTTAATAGTACTGTTGCTGCCAGGTGGGAGGTGGCAGGTATTGAAATTAGTCGAGGTATGCGCGAGAACTATTCAAACGGGAGCCTTCGAGTAACTATTAAAGTTGTTGCCATGTGAATAGAAGGTCACGGGTTCAAGCCGTGAAAAATCCTCCTGCAAAAACGTAATGCAAAACTGTTTATAATAAATTTTTGTGATTCGACCCTTCTACAATCCAACTTATATTGCGGGAGGCTTTCGTGCACAGACTGACTTTATTCACTGAGCAGAACAATTTTGGTAACATTATTTTTATGCACTTCATATTATTATACAAAATGAAAACACTAATTTAGGAATTTGCATTAAACATCACTAATTTGAGTAGGGTTGACCCGGCCTGGCCCAGCCCAACTCAGCCCTCTTAGAAAAACTGGCCTGGTTTAACTCGGCCCGGTCAGCCCACGGACTATAGGGTACCGCTTATCGGACCGGTTTAATTTTTATTGAGCCCGTTAATCCAGTCTGGACCAAAACCGATCCAGACCCACCGGTTAATCGGTCCGGTTTCATTTTAAAATAAAAAAATAAAAAAATTGGAGATTGGGCCAAACTAGCTGTTGGCTCAACAACTATATAGCCGCTTTTGGATCCAAACGGCTAGTTTGGCCCTTTTAATTAAAAAAAACAATTACATTTAAAATTATTTTTTAACCTCAAAAAAATTCCTATAAATACCCTACACTTTCAAATCATTTTTCACGCAATTTTTCATTCTCTCAAATCTCAATTCTCAAATATTCTATATATTTCCTAAAGTGCTCACTTTAATTTTTAAATTTTGCGATTACAAAGTACGAGTGGAAGTTTCTAAAGTCGCAACCTTTGGATACTTCCAAAATTTTGTATTGTCGTTCCATCTCTTACGTTTAATTTTTAATTTTTGTATTAGTTGTTGAATATTTAATTTATTACATTTGTGTATTTTGAATTTTTCTAGTTTAATTTATATTATGGATAAATTAAGAAACCTCGCCACCAAAGGTGTTAAAATTTTTTGTCCGGGAAGTGATAGTGGTAGTAAAAAATGAATTACTAGCGGTAGAAGTACTTCAAGTAGTAGATATACCCGTGTGCCTCCGGCACCACTTAGTCAACCTTTTGAGGAAGAAGTAGGTGTACCTTTAGGTGTAGGTACCCACGATATAGATTGTGTAGAAGCTCAGGAAAATTGCGGAATAGAAGAAGAAAATTAAGTAGTTGCGGTTAATTTAGACGAAGATGATGAAAATATAGGTGAGACACCCGCAATAGGAAATGCTAACGCTAGATCTGAATCGGTTAATCGCCCTCCCCGTCCACCCCGTGCCTGAAGAGCTCATAAACCAACTAGTATTGCATGACAATTTTTTGATCGTATATCAAATATTGAGGTGCAATGCAATATTTGTCAACAGAGATATAAGCATAAAAGAGGAGGCAAACAAGGGGGTACGAGTACATTAATGAGACATATAAGTGATAATCACGTTAGAGAGTTAAAAATTGCATAAGGCGGTGCGGATGTTGGTGGGCCAACACAAACTAGAATGGACCCAGCAACCAATCACGTAATGAAGAAGTATAATAAATTGAGGGACCGAGAAGAAATATCTAAAATAGTAGTTGTGGGTTGTTTACCTTTTAGTTTTCCTTCTTCTGATGCCTTTATTCATTATATTCAAGCAATTTATAATTTAATGTTTAATGGTATTCGTAGAAGTACTTGTAGGGCCGATATTTTTAGACTTCATTCACAATATTGTTTTTATTTATCAACATTGTCAAAAAATATTCAATGTAGGATGTCCCTAACTTTTGATCTTGATCGTGCTGTAAATAAAAATGATTATTTAACCATTATTTGTCACTGGATAGATAGTAGTTTTGTTATGCAAAAACGTATTCTTGCTTCTTATATGATGCAGATCGTAAACATACTAGAGATTTTATTGCTGATTCGATTGCTAAAGTTGCTGAATTTTATGGTATCGAAAATAAAATCTTATGTATTGCTTTTGATAATGCTTCTAACAACAAGACTACTATAACAAAGTTAAAATCTAAACTATCTTCATCGTTACCTGAAATTTTTCATGTTAAGTGTGCTTGTCTTATATAATTTAATTGTAAGAGATGATCTTGAGTTTTTTGACCTTTATATTAAAAAAATACGACTTGCCGTTGGTTTTATTCAAGAAAATAATCGTAGAATAAGAATTAAAGACTTTAAACTTAAATGTGAACAAAACGAACTTGCACCGATATTGATGCTTGAAGAATGTGATACTAGATCGAATGCTACGTATGATTTTTTAAAAACTTGTTATAAATATAGAGTTCCTATTACACTATCGTTTAACCAATATTGTGGTTCATTTGCTGATTCTGCCGATTGCATGCTACATGATTCTAATTGAGTTGTAATTAATGATCTTGTTAATTTTTTTAAAAAAATTTATATAGCTACGGTTGAATTTTTTGGTGCTTATTATCCTACTGTTTGTTATATTTTGGCATATACAACCGATATTTCTGGTTTGCTCAAAGAATATAAAAATAAAGAAGGTTACACAGAAGCTGTTGGTGCCATGTTTGCTAAATTTAAAAAATATTTTTTTTCGATTCCCCCTATTTACTTGGTTGGTGCTATGCTAAATCCGTGTATGAAATATAATACTATGTGTCACTTTAGCACTCTTATTTATTCTAACTTAGAGATAAATACTAACAATAATTCTGAACAAGTACAACCTGATTTGTGGACGACTATGGGTGATGCGAATGAATACATAGATAAATTATATAATCACTATGTTGATTCAGTTGATTTAGCCGTACCTACAAATATCACTCCAACTGTCGTTCCTCATCCTCTCGAGGAGCCATCATTTTCTAAATGGCCGGCACATAGTGGTTTTTCTGATCACTTTTATGATTTAAATTGTTGGAGCAGTGTTGAGGAGGGAGCTTACACATCAACTTACTGAGAAGAGCTTAAGTATTATCTTCGGTCGCCGTTAGAGGATCACAGACGACGGATCAACGCGTTGGATTGGTGGAGGACAAATGAAACACAATATTCTGTGCTTTCAAGATTAGCTAGAGATATCTTGAATGTTTCAATGTCAACCGTTGCATTGGAGAGCACTTTTAGTCAGGAACGACAACAACCTGGAGATAACCGACATTCATTGGGAAGCAATGCAATGAATGTTCTAGTTTTCCTCAGAGATTGGATTAGAGCTGAACGAAGAAATTAAGAAATGGAAGCGGAGCCGAACGACGAGCAGAGATTTGAAGAAATTATGACTTCACGGGAGAACTCAGCAGAATCAAGTCCAATGCATGGTTTTACCCCCGTTGACTTTGACTATTCTATGCAAGTTCCCGTTAATATTAATATGAATGAGTTGGAAAAAATAATGCAAAATTTGTAGATTTTTCATTCATGCAAATTTTAAATTTTGGATCATTTTGCAATCAATAAAATTCAGCATTCATTCATTCCTTAGTCCTTACTTTGTAATTTTTTCCATTTAATGATTTAAATTGAATTTCTAGTTTAAATTAAAAACTTAGTTTTAATACTATTATTAATTTATTATGTTAAGTAGTATATTTTTTATTTAAAATAGTGTATATATCATAATATATATTTAACGTATACATGTGTATATGTTTTATAAATTAGTATATAACTATATATATAGTATGTGTATATATTGTATACTTGTAGTATATATATTGCAGTATATTTTATTTAAAATAGTACATATATATTGAATGGTACGTATATATGTGTATATATCGTAGTATATATTTAATGTATACATGTGTATATGTTTTATAAATTAGTATATAACTATATATATAATGTGTGTATATATTGTAGACTTGTAGTATATTTTATTTAAAGTAATACATATATATTGAATGGTATGTATATGTGAGTATATATCGTAGTATATATTTAACGTATACATGTGTGTATGTTTTATAAATTAGTATATAACTATATATATAGTGTGTGTATATATTTTAGTATATATATTATAGTATATTTTATTTAAGGTAGTATATATATATTGAATGGTACGTATATATGTGTATATATCATATCATATATTTAATATTTTAATGCATACATGTGTATATGTTTTATAAATTAGTATATAACTATATATATAACTATATAT
>NW_025817269.1:0-1000 GCF_002878395.1 Capsicum annuum | reverse complement strand
GGGGAAGGAGATTTTTTGAGGGCAGTAACCTGATATTGCAGTTATGGATGATGGAGCATTTGCATGCGCCTTCTTTAGTTAGACCAGACGTGTTAGATCGTTGTATTCCCAATCGAGTGAAAGCCATGGACTCCAGGTTGCGTTTGGATAAATTTTCGTTACCCGTGGGAGTCGACGCTTGGATTGAATTTCTTGAGTTGAGAACCAGGGATAACATTTTGTGGACTTATCTGTGGCTTCGACAAAAGGTAGTATTGTTGGGTTGTCAGACATAGTTCCCTTTAGTTATGTTAGGGTTCAATTGCATTAGACCATACAATCCTTCTAGGGTAATGCACCAGTTGGGTAGGCTGCAGGACGTGCCACCAACAGTGGATCTTCTGAAGAATGTTGAGTACTTCAAGGACCAAGCCTTAGGTGAGAGCAAGTACGAGCAGTTTTGGAATCATGCGACAAAGCTAGGTGTGGACACACTCAAAGAAAGTTTGGGTAATCCGGGCCACACTCAGGGATATGAGGTCTGGCTTTAATCTATTCCCCGAGGTATCAGTCAACCCTTACCAGCGCAACTTAGAGGGAGCATACAGGAAGAATGCATAGTAGACGACCATCAGGATGAAAGTGTAGGGTTCAAAGTCGAAACACTGAGAGTTCAGTTAGCAAATTTGTTCAAGACGGTAGAAAGGTGTCAGAATAATCTTTCCAAGTGCACTCCTCATGAAGCAGGAATATGGGCCCGAAGCTTCTTCCCCAGTATCAGGGTGTCTTTACAGGATATGCTACAAAGTTTGAATAGGAGAAAGAGAACTTCAGAGGCAGGTCCATATCAGCCAGGGTCATCACGCAGAGCACCAGTCTGAAAGACCATTTCCTATCTTATTTCAGTTTGAGTCTTTTATGTGTCTGTCATCGTAGGGTAGTGTCTACTTTAAGTCGAAGTCTAGTTGTTTTGGTATTAGGGTCTTTATTAGTAATTTCACCTATGTCGTCTTAGGGGTCT
>NW_025817268.1:0-1202 GCF_002878395.1 Capsicum annuum | reverse complement strand
AATTAGGCATAAAATATTACAAAACATTATTAACACACTTTGAAGAAGATTTAGAATTTAATAAAGCAAGATTAGAAAACTGTTTCTGGAGAACAAATTTATATAAACAACAAGCAGATTAAATACCGCTAGGATAATAAATGCCTATAAGATATATTGAATATATTAGAGAAATTCAACGGCAATATTATAGAGAATTTACTTATAAACATCAATTTATAAAAATTTTGAAACAATTTAAAGAAAGACTAGATTTGTTAAATAAGGAAAGAAGAAACCTAAAAATAGATATTCTAAACTTTAAAGGAACAGACAAAATAATTATTATAACCTCTAAATATTATAAAAAAGCATTAATTAATGAACAATCTAGGCTAATAGAAAATATACAAGAAGTAGAATTAGACATAACTTATACTAATAGTAGATTGAAATATCAAACAAAGCTAAGTAAAAAGTACCTTAATTTGAATTACTTGGGATAACAAAATAGCTTCTTTAAAACGCCTTGAATATTTAGATCTTAGATTCCAACCTGAAAAAAAATATAGAGTGTTAAAAGATAACACCACTATAAGGTGTAATTTCAATCAGGGTGAACATATTTTACATTCAGAAGATAAACAATATAACACAATAATAGACTTTATAATAAATTCAAGCGAAAAAATTCAGAAAAAAGATCATAATATAGTAAGAATTTTAGAAGAAATAGAAGCTACTCAAAATAAACATAAAAAGATACTAGATAAGATAGAACAAAATTTAGATTATTTAAAGTCACAAGAAATAGAAATAGACAGAAAAATTCAGTATTTAAATCACAAATTCAATCTAGAAAAGATACCTACAAAATTAGAAATTGAAAAGCTAATAAAAACCATAATAGAAAAACCTAAAGAATTAGAAGTAAAAACTACTCAACTAATATCTAAACTAATAGAACAAATAGAAATTATAACAACAGAAATCAGAGATTTACAAGTAATAACAAAAAGATTAGAAGAAATTTCACTCTCATGAATATAGGAGATATAAATTATAAAAAAGCCGTAGACTCAGTAAAAGCATTTCATAACGAACCAGAAGGTCTTTCTGTACACCTCCCAATAAGTCAGTCAGAAAAAATAATTCTAAAACAAAATAATACTATAATAGCATTATTATTAGACTTACATGCTAAATTAGACAGTTTAATAAAA
>NW_025817267.1:0-1149 GCF_002878395.1 Capsicum annuum | reverse complement strand
AGTCTCTTAACAATTTTTGCAAGCATTCTATCAAAATAGCTGAGATTTTTCTTTCCACTATATATTGGACAACCCAAATAATTGAAAGGAAATTTTTTATCCATATAACCAGTCATTCTTCTCATTCTGTTAATCCTATGAGGAAAAGTATTTGGAGCGGTTATGAAAAAGCTCGTCATTATTCACTTTTTGACCAGAGGCTTTTTTGTACCTCCTGATTTGATGCTTAATGAGTTTGATTGTGTTGTTGTTACCACCGCTAAAAATCACTATATCATCAGCGTAAGCTAGATGATTAATGATACGCCATTGTGATTCATGCTGAAAGGAGTAAAATTCTCATCGGAGTTTAGATTGTTCAACATTGTAGATAAAAGCTCAGAGCCAACAATGAAGAGATAAGGAGAAAGGGGATCACCTTATTTAAGGCCATAGGAGGAGCTAAAAAACCCCACCCTAGTTCCATTAATGAGAATGGAATACCTGCATTGGCAATAATCCTTCAAATCATATCCACCCAAATACCAGAAAAACCGAACCTCTTCATAACACTCATTAAAAAATTCCATGACATTTTATCATATGCCTTGGCCATATCAAGCTTAATTATTAGATTGTTGCCTTTATTGTATTGCTTAATACTCTGAGCAATCTCTTGAGTAAGTAAAATATTATCAGTAATTAATCTACCTTTAACAAAACCACTTTGATTATCAGAGATTATCCTACCCAACAGGGGATTAAGGCTATTAGCAAGAATTTTGGAAATAATTTTACAAGTGAAATTACTCAAACTAATAGGTCTAAGTTCAGAAAAATTATATGGAGAATCTATTTTAGGAATAAGAATCAGGCAAGTATGTAAACAAAACATAGACAAGTTCTTCCCCCTAAAGAAATCTTGGACATAGTTCTTAATATCGTTTTGAATAATATCCCAGCAACTATGAAAAAAGATACCAGAATATCCATCAGGCCCTGCAGCACTTGCCGCACTCATACTGAGTTCATCGGAAGTTGTACGGTGTGTTGTTGCTGAGAATTGAGATAAGAACACAAAAGACATAGTTTCGGTCGTCAGGTAACAAGATTCTTAATCCTTCATTTCATTTAAACAAAGTAACAACTTTGTTTAAATGAAATGAAGGA
>NW_025817266.1:0-1494 GCF_002878395.1 Capsicum annuum | reverse complement strand
CATGTTGAATTCCAAAGGGATTTCCCATGCTATTCCTTATGTGCTTTGCTGCGTCACCTTGCCAAAAACATGATGCATAGTATCATTTTATACAATCCTACAACAAAAGCAATCACCTTGTGAGTTAATATTGAATTTAATGATGACGTCATTAAAAGGTAATCTCCTTTTAATCATCCTCCACGCTAGAAAAGAGATTTTAAAAAGAACTCTATTATGCCAAAGATTATTCAGGAAATCATTTTTGGGTCTTTGTTTCCTAACAATCTGCCAGGCAGAATTATTAGTGAATATACCATTCTCAGAGGAATTCCATATGGGGTAGTAAAGTGCGTTGTTATTATGAATTCCAACATTAGAAATCAGGTTCACAATGTAATTAGGAATAACTGTACTTAAATTTTCAAAGTTCCAGGTACCATTCTGAATAAAAGAGTTAATAAGAATTTTAGGAGACTTACCTGGGCCCTGTCATAGCTTGGCCAAGGCACCTAAACCTGTCCAATTGTCCCACCAAAAGCTGGAATTTCCTGCTTGAACTTTCCATATAATGTGAGGTTCAGCTTGCGCTTTGATCTTCATCAGGCTTTTCCAAGTGTGTCAGTCAGCTGACATAGGAACTTTGCTCACTGGATGTGATCTCTTGCAATATTTCTTCATTAAAAAATCAGCCCAAAAAAATGGTTGGGTCCTGAACCTCCACCATCTTTTAAGTATCAATGAATTGGAGATATCATGCATGCTTCTTATTACAACGCCCCCTTCATCTTTCGGGAAACATAGATTTTCCCACTTAATCCAATGATACTTATTTTTACCATCAATAGTTCCCCAAAGAAAGTTAGCAAAATGCATCTCGATAAGGCAGATGGTACCCTTAGGTAAGTTGAGGGCAGAGACAGTATAAATAGGTATGGATTTCTGGACATGCTTAATAAGTGTAATTTTTCCAACATCAGAAAGCATGCTACTTTGCCATCCATTAAGTCTCTTAACAATTTTTGCAAGCATACTATCAAAATAGCTGAGATTTTTCTTTCCACTATATATTGGACAACCCAAATAATTGAAAGGCAATTTTTTATCCATATAACCAGTCATTCTTCTCATTCTGTTAATCCTATGAGGAGAAGTATTTGGAACGGTTATGAAAAAGCTCTTGTCATTATTCATTTTTTGACCAGAGGATTTTTCGTACCTCCTGATTTGATGCTTAATGAGTTTGATTGTCTTGTTGTTACCACCTCTAAAAATCACTATATAATCAGCGCAAGCTAGATGCTTAATGATACGACCATTGTGATTCATGCTGAAAGGAGTAAAATTCTCATCGGAGTTGAGATTGTTCAACATTGTAGATAAAAGCTCAGAGCCAATAATGAAGAGAGAAGAAGAGAGGGGATCACCTTGTTTAAGGCCATAGGAGGAGCTAAAAAACCCCACCCTAGTTCCATTAATGAGAATGGAATACCTGCATTGGCAATAATCCTCCAA
>NW_025817265.1:0-1277 GCF_002878395.1 Capsicum annuum | reverse complement strand
CCTATTTTTCATAATTACCAAGTCTATTATCTCTCCATACCTCTCAAAGTACTTAACAAATTGTTCTACCAAAATCCAATTTTCATTAACACTCTCATAGTAAATCAAAAACCCACTACAAAAAAGAATACTAATAATACATTAAAACAATGAAGAAGAAGAGCAAAGTAACAACTTTGTTTAAACGAAATGAAAGATTAAGAATGTTGTTACCTGACGACCGAAACTATGTCTTTTGTGTTCTTATCTCAATCCTCAGCAACAACAAATCGTACAACTTCCAATGAACTCAGTATGAGTGCGACAAGTTCTGCAGGGCCTGATGGATATTCTGGTATGTTTTTTCATAGTTGCTGGGATATTATTCAAAATGATATTAAGAACTATGGTCAGGATTTCTTTAGGGGGAAGAACTTGTCTAAGTTTTATTCACATACTTGCCTGATTCTTATTCCAAAAATTGATTCGCCATCTAATTTTTCTTAACTTAGACCTATTAGTTTGAGTAATTTCACTTGTAAAATTATTTCCAAAATTCTTGCTAATAGGCTTAATCCTCTGTTGGGCTCTGATAATCAAAGTGGTTTTGTTAAAGGTAGATTAATTACTGATAATATTTTACTTACTCAAGAGATTGCTCAGAGTATTAAGCAATACAATAAAGGTGGCAATCTAATAATTAAGCTTGATATGGCCAAGGCATATGATAAAATGTCATGGAATTTTTTAATGAGTGTTATGAAGAGGTTCGGTTTTTCTGGTATTTAGGTGGATATAATTTGGAGGATTATATCCAATGCAGGTATTCCATTCTGATTAATGGAACTAGGGTGGGGTTTTTAAGCTCCTCCCATGGACTTAAACAAGGTGATCCCCTCTCTCCTTCTCTCTTCATTATTGGCTCTGAGCTTTTATCTACAATGTTGAACAATCTCAACTCCGATGAGAATTTTACTCCTTTCAGCATGAATCACAATGGCCGTATCATTAAGCATCTTGCTTACGCTGATGATATAGTGATTTTTAGAGGTGGTAACAACAAGACAATCAAACTCATTAAGCATCAAATCAGGAGGTGCGAAAAAGCCTCTGGTCAAAAAACGAATAATGACAAGAGCTTTTTCATAACCGCTCCAAATACATCTCCTCATAGGATTAACAGAATGAGAAGAATGACTGGTTATATGGATAAAAAAATTCCTTTCAATTATTTGGGTTGTCCAATATATAGTGGAAAGAAAAATCTCAGCTATTTTGATAGTATGCTTGCAAAAATT
>NW_025817264.1:0-1473 GCF_002878395.1 Capsicum annuum | reverse complement strand
CATTCCATGGATTCCCCAGCTCGGACTCTTCCTCTACCTCAGGTGCCAGTATAATGGCCATTAAAGCTTACAACGAACACATCGCAGTAAAAAGTTTCATGAACAAATACTTTGTTCCTAATCGAATTGCCCTTTTTGGTACTGGAGTCGATAGCAATTGCATCGTCAAAGGACTTATACCCACCAAGTATCTACAAAAAAGCACTCCCGTGGCAGAGTATAGACGAGAAGTGCTTTTTATAGATACTTGGTGGGTATAAGTCCTTTGACAGTGCAATTGCTATCGGCTCCAGTACCAAAAGGGGTGATTCTATTAAGAACAAAGTCTTTGTTTATGACAATTTTTACTGCGATGTGTTTGCTGTAAGCTTTAATGGTCATTATTGCGGCACCTAAGGTAGAGGGAGAGTCTGAGCTGGGGAATCTGAGGAATAATCCTGGCTCTTTAATGTGATCATTTTGATCATTGATCATCGGAGAAGCTCTAGGTGATTCTGTTGGAGAATCATGCTCTGGAAGAGACACATTTTTTAGAACCTGTTCGATAAGAATGTTGAGTTCAACTCAATCGAGTATGACTTTTAGATCTCTGATTTCTCCCTTGAGGGTGGAAATTTCACCCTTGAGATCAGCTATAGAAGGTTCGGCAGGTTTATCAAATCTAGACATAACCTGTTTCATGCTAAAAGGCTGAATGATAGGTCTGGGGGACTTTTTCTCTTGAGAAAACAATCTTTTGAGTTCTAGAAGATATTTATTTCTAGCCTCATCATCTTCGATGTGTTCTATGATGTCAAATAGGATTTCCTTAGGTTTTCCAGAGATGACATTAACAGTCTTTTTTGTGCAAGTATAGAAAGTACCATTACAAGCACAATCTTGGCCAGACTGAGATCAATCGGATTCATATGCGGTGTTGATGAATTCTTCATCGCTATAATCGTCACTAGAAGATCTGGAAGTCTCGAAAGAGTATGAAGAGTCTTCCATTATGGAGAACAATTTCTCATTGGTTTTTCAGAGAGACCTAATTGGTTAATCTTATTCTTCTTACCAGATCTACAATCTTTAGCTCTATGGCCAATTTTACACCAAGTCCAGCAAACATCCTTATTTTTAGAAGATTTTCTCCTAGTTTTTCTACTAGATTTATAAGACACCTTTTTTGAGGACTCTTTTCTATGTTTGGACTTTCTATGAGACTTATAGGATTTTTCCCTATGTTTCTTACTAAATGAAGAAGAAAGGTTAGCAAATCCAAAATCTTGACAGAAGGTTCCTAACCCGTATTTGGAAGCACTGTCACTCTTAAGTTGCTTCTTAAGTTTTTGGTTTGTGCAGAGGTCTATCCCTACGGTTGTAATAAAGCTTATGATGTCTCCATAAGTTAAAATTCCGTAAGGGATTTTCCCTTCGAAACTATCTATGATTTTTGTTCTAACTTTGTCTGCGAACCGGGGAGGGAGACCACTA
>NW_025817263.1:0-1490 GCF_002878395.1 Capsicum annuum | reverse complement strand
TTTTGGAGTATGCTTGTACCACACAGAACCTTGCACCTCCTTTGCAAGATGATGATACAGCTTATGTGAGCCTGATAATTGTTGAGAAACTTTATGTATCTCCTCAAGAATTTGAACTTACCAAATCCAAAATTGTTAAAAACCAATATGATGAGATTGGAGAAATAGTTTGGAGAGTTACTTATAAAGAAATCAAGGGATTGGGACAATCACACGAACCATCTTTGTATGAAAAATTACAATGGATTGAAGCCCGTGAAGGGGATATAAAAGATGCTGAGGAACACAATAAATTGTCGGTGCATGCATTTTGATGAGAATTATGAAAGGGAATTAGTACAGACTTGAACTGAGCAAGCTAGGAGAGAATTCATGTCGCTGCCTGCAGTAAGATCAATAATGCAGTCTTTGCAAAGAGTTCATCCTCCAGAAAATAAATGGACAGACGAGTGTGTGATATGCAAGGAGAGTTACTCACCTGGATCAGAACCATACAACTTGCCTTACAGCCACAGTTTCTATTTTGACTGCATCGAGACTTGGCTTCTTAAAAACCCAAATTGTCCCATGTGTCGTTACAAGTTGCCACCAATGGAGTCCAAATAGAAGTGATCTCTTTCTAGTATTTAAAATGTATTTTAAGATAGGTTAATTCTGTCAAAAAATTATCTTTTCTCATATGGAAAAACAATTCTAGTTATTGAATTTATTAATAGAATCTTGGCACCTTTTTACTTAAAAATCACACTAGCATATATTCACCATATATCATCATCATCCAAATAACAGGGGGAGGAGAAAAATAAAATAATAGAAAGGAACCCATTAAAGATTCCACACACACCGAGCACAAAATCTCTGAATTCACAGACCACCACCAACGGACATTTAAGAAGAACAAGAACAGTAGAGCAAACACACCTCAGGCCACGCACACTCACCATCGAACATGGTACACACCTAGATTGAAAAATCTGAAGAAAAGCAAAAAATAAAATAAAATGGAGCGATTAAGAGAGGAAACTGAGTGATAGGGAGATAGAGATAGAGATCGAAGGAAAAACAGTGAATTGAGGGAGAAGTGATTTGTGAACGCGCGAGAGAGGAGAAAGACGGAAAACGTCCACGATATCGAAACGCTCGTTTGGGTTGCTCGGAGATTAGTTTAGTGTTGGGTTTTATTCAATTCGCGAGTTTGGAGTTGAGGCTTTGTCGTTCGAGGTATTCCTGTCGAAGCTTCAATCAAAATTTTGATGGAATGAAATAAAAATCGAGGTACAATTCTATTCACTCTCTTTTATTTCGTTGTTTTGTCATATTTGATGCATTGAATTGAATGTTTGACGTTGATTTCTCCGTTGGTAATGGATAGTTTCTTGTGTTGATGCATCGTTCATTTACTTGGATTATGTGATGAAACGGTACCTCATTTTAGAATTATAGTAGATTGTTTTGGGGCGGGAATTGCAAAAATTGATAAAAAGTGAATA
>NW_025817262.1:0-1314 GCF_002878395.1 Capsicum annuum | reverse complement strand
TGTTGTGTTTGCTTTGAAAATCTGGAGACACTATTGTATGGTGTCCATGTTGATGTTTTCACTGATCATAAGAGTCTGCAGTATGTGTTTACCTAGAGAGAATTGAATTGTTAAAGGGCTATGATATGAGTGTGTTGTACCATCCGAGGAAGGCCAATATTGTGGTGAATACCCTAAGTATAGTGTCCATTGGTAGTGTTTCACATGTGGTATAAGGTAAGAAAGAGTTGGCTCGTGATGTACATCGTTTGGCTAGATTAGGGGTTAGGTTGTTTGACTCTGCTAAAGGTAGTATAGGGGTTCAGAGTAGTTCCAAATCCTCCTTGGTTTTGGAAGTGAAGGAAAAGCAATACTTACATGCTAGTTTAGTCAGACTAAAGGAGTCGGTCAAGGACCAAAAAGTAGAGGTTTTATCCCAAGGGGGAGATGGTATGTTGAGATTACAGGATAGATTATGTGTCCCGAATGTTGATGATCTGAGATAGAGGATTATGGCTAAAGTGCATGGGGCGCGATATTCTATTCATCCTGGTGCCACTAAGATGTACCGAGACTTGTAGGAAATCTATTGGTGGAGTGTCATGAAGAAACATATAGCAGCATTTGTAGCTAAGTTTGCAATATGCCAACAGGTTAAGGTTGAACACCAAAGACCTGGTGATATGATTCAAGAGTTTAGTATTCCCACCTGGAAGTGGGAAGAGATAATTATGGACTTCATGATTGGTTTACCTCCTTCCCGATGCCATCATGATTCCATTTGGGTTGTGGTTGATAGGTTGACTAAGTTTACTCATTTCTTACCTATTCATATTTCATATACTGCTGAGGATTACGCTAGATTGTATATCTGAGAACTAGTCAGACTGCACAGAGTTACCTTGTCTATCATTTCGAATAGGGGTACTCAGTTTACTTTGCAATTTTGGAAAGCTTTTCAAAAGGGTCTTGGTACCTAAGTGCTTTTGAGTTCTTCTTTTCATCTGCAGACATCCAGACCTTAGCGGATATGTTGAGAGCTTATGCACTTGACTTTAACGGAAGCTGGGATGATCACTTACCGTTGATAGAGTTTGCTTACAATAACAGTTTCCACTCTAGTATTGGCATGGCTCCATTTGAAGCCTTATATGGGAGAAAGTGTAGATCACCCATAGGTTGGTTCGAGGTGGTTGAAGCGGCTGTGAGTGGTCCTGATTCGGTATTTGAGGCTATAGAAAAAGTTAAGTTGATTAGGGAAAGGTTGAAAACTGCGCAGAGTCGTCAAAAGCCATATGCGGATGTTAGAAAGAGAGACCTTGAGTTTGAAGTTGG
>NW_025817261.1:0-1524 GCF_002878395.1 Capsicum annuum | reverse complement strand
TTGTTAAAAACCAATATGATGAGATTGGAGAAATAGTTTGGAGAGTTACTTATAAAGCAATCAAGGGATTGGGACAATCACACGAACCATCTTTGTATGAAAAATTACAATGGATTGAAGCCCGTGAAGGGGATATAAAAGATGTTGTGAGGAACACAATAAATTGTTGGTGCATCCATTTTGATGAGAATTATGAAAGGGAATTGGTACAGACTTTAACTGAGCAAGCTAGGAGAGAATTCATGTCGCTGCCTGCAGTAAGATCAATAATGCAGTCTTTGCAAAGTGTTCATCCTCCAGAAAATGAATGGACAGACAAGTGTGTGATATGCAAGGAGAGTTACTCACCTGGATCAGAACCATACAGCTTGCCTTGCAGCCACAGTTTCCATTATGGCTGTATCGAGACTTGGTTTCTTAAAAACCCAAATTGTCCCATGTGTCGTTACAAGTTGCCACCAACGGAGTCCAAATAGAAGTGATCTCTTACTAGTATTTAAAATGTATTTTAAGATAGGTTAATTCTGTCAAAAATTTATCTTTTCTCTTATGGCAAAACAATTCTAGTTATTGAATTTATTAATAGAATCTTGGTACCTTTTTACTCAAAAATCACACTAGCACATACTCACCATATATCATCATCATCCAAATAACAGGGGGAGGAAAAAAAAAATAACAGAAAGGAACCCATTAAAGATTCCACACACATCGAGCACAAAATCTCTAAATTCACAGACCACCACCAACGGACATTGAAGAAGAATAAGAACATTAGAGCAAACACACCTCCGGCCACGCACACTCACCATCGAACATGGTACACACCTAGATTGAAAAATCAGAAGAAAAGCAAAAAATAAAATAAAATGGAGCGATTGAGAGAGGAAACTGAGTGATAGGGAGATAAAGGTAGAGATCGAATGAAAAAGAGTGAATTGAGGGAGAAGTGATTTGTGAACGCGCGAGAGAGGAGAAAGAAAGAAAACGGCCACGATATCAAAAAGCTCGTTCGGGTTGCTCGGAGATTAGTTTAGTGTTTGGTTTTATTAAATTCGCGAGTTCGGAGTCGAGGCTTTGTCGTTCGAGGTATTCCCATCGAAGCTCCAATCAAAATTTTGACGGATTGAAATAAAAATCGAGGTACAATTCTATTCACTCTCTTTTATTTTGTTGTTTTGTCATATTTGATGCATTGAATTGAATGTTTGACGTTGATTTCTCCATTGGTAATGGATAGTTTCTTGTGTTGATGCGTTGTTCATTTACTTGGATTATGTGAAGAAATGGTACCTCGTTTGAGAATTATAATAGATTGTTTTGGGGTGGGTTTTGCAAAAATTGATAAAAAGTGAATATTGTCGTATTTTCATTCATTGTTGATGTTTAATGTGGTAGTATCATGCTTTTAGTCGAAACAGGTAGGCAAACGATAAGGGGTAGGCGAATTATTAGGAATTGTGGAATATTGAATGCTTGAAACATGTGTTGAATGGCTTGGTTTTATTGCTTTTTGGATCAAAT
>NW_025817260.1:0-1036 GCF_002878395.1 Capsicum annuum | reverse complement strand
ACACGAGGACTTCCCAGGGGGTCAGCCATCCTAGTACTACTCCCGCCTAAGCACGCTTAACTTCGGAGTTCTGATGGGATTCGATGCATTAGTGCTGGTATGATCACATCTGTCATTCCCAGCACTCCAAATTTTATGATGCATTTTTCTCCTCCGCGCCTCGCCCCCTTTCTTGTTACCGCCAAGAGGAAGAACAAAAAGATTCGTCGATCGAACCGGCAAAATTAAACCGAATTTTAAAGGAAAAAAAAAAAGAAAGGATGTAACACGATGACTTCCCAGGGGGTCACCCAACCTAGTACTACTCTCGCCCAAGCACGCTTAACTTCGGAGTTCTGATGGAATCCTGTGCGTTAGTTCTGGTATGATCGCATCCGTCATTCCCAGCACTTAAATTATGTTATACCTTTTTCTCCTCCGCCGCCCGTCACACCCCGCACGCGGTCCTCCGCGCCTCGCCCCCTTTCTTGTTTCCGCCAAGAGGAAAAACAAAAAGATTCCCCGATCGAACCGGCAAAATTAAACAGAATTTTAAAGGAAAAAAAACAGGAAGCGATGCAACACGAGGACTTCCCAAGGGGGTCACCCATCCTAGTACTACTCTCGCCCAAGCACGCTTAACTTCAAAGTTCCGATGGGATCCGGTGCGTTAGTACTGGTATGGTCGCATCTGTCATTGCCTGCACTCCAAATTCTATTATGCCTTTTTCTCCTCCGCCGCCCGTCACACCCCGCACGCAGGCCTCCGCGCCTCGCCCCCTTTCTTGTTTCCGCCAAGAGGAAAAATAAAAAGATTCACCGATCGAACCGACAAAATTAAACTGAATTTTAAAGGAAAAAAAAAGGAAGGGATGCAACACGAGGATTCCCAAGGGGTCACCCAACCTAATACTACTCTCGCCCAACCACGCTTAACTTCGGATTTCTGATGGGATCCGGTGTGTTAGTGCTGGTATGATCGCATCCGTCATTCCCAGCACTCCAAATTCTATTAAGCCTCATTCTCCTGCGCCGCCCGTTACACCCCGCACGCGGG
>NW_025817259.1:0-1325 GCF_002878395.1 Capsicum annuum | reverse complement strand
ACGTACAAATATGCAGTCGATTGCTGGTTTAAGGTTAGTTCATGCGCTGAGAATATTTTCCTAATTTTTTCATATTTTTATAAATATTTTTTCTATTTTTGATTTATTTTTGCTTATTTTTTGAATTTTGATAAATGATATTTGTAAAAAAAATATTTTCTCAACAAAAATTATCATTTACAGATTACGCGACCTTTTTGTGAGTGCATAGGCCCCGTCTCACATAAAAACGTGAAGTTCGGGTCCGCATATGTCTGGGATGATTCTCTTGCGAAATCATGTCTACTCCTGTCCTTTGGGTTTTTTTTTAAGCATATATAAGGGGGGTAGAGGTGTTGAAGGCACTTCAAGGCGACTATCGCTAGTTGGCATTGGCGCTCAGTGGCCACGTCGGCGCATGGCAGCATGCATGGCTAGTCCGTGCGAGCCGTCCGTGCCCGTGTAGCAACTGGGGAGTCCGCGCGGGCGGGGTGCTCCGGCACTCCGCACGAGCGCCTCCCCCTGTCCTCGATGCGCGCGCCCCAGCGCACGTGCCGGGCGACCAACGAACCCAGGCACGGAAAGGGCTAAGGAATACTTGAATCAGTAGCCTGCCCCTCGCGCCCCGTCCGCGGCGTGTGGCGGGGGGACCTGTGCTTTTTCTGTAAAAAAAATAATTCTCGGCAACGGATATCTCGGCTCTCGCATCGATGAAGAACGTAGCGAAATGCGATACTTGGTATGAATTGCAGAATCCCATGAACCATCGAGTCTTTGAATGCAAGTTGCGCCCGAAGCCATTAGGCCGAGGGCACGTCTGCCTGGGCGTCACGCATCGCGGCATTAGGAAAATCGAAACAGATTTCTTTCTCAAAATGTTGTTGGAGATTAGATATTTTGGTAATCATCTCCGGGGTTTTTAGGGACTGCTCAATTTTCTTGACATGAATATCTTGTTTAAGAAAATTGATGTGAGAAGAGAGTCTGTTAATTTTAAAAACAGTTTTGTCTTTAATAAGGTTACCTTATTCTGGGGAGAGGGGCCTTAATAAAGGAAAGAATAAGCTTCGGTTTAAAAGAGTAGTACGAATTCCGTCGTAGTCACTCCAATAAGGACGAATCTGGTTGACGAAAGGAATTCCTAGAATGATATCTTCAGTGATATCTTCGGTGATGACGAAGTCATTAACAAGGCAAATGACATTGTTACAGACATGAGCTTTAGAGAGTTGATAATGGATTTCCATTTTCTCTCTTGTGGCCGAGTAAAGACGAGAGGTACTCTTTTGAAGGTACTTTGTAGGCACAAGCCCCTTAACGATACAGTTACTGTCAGCACCCGTATC
>NW_025817258.1:0-1209 GCF_002878395.1 Capsicum annuum | reverse complement strand
ACAAAATTCCCTTCAACGTCCCTAAACTTTACCATTTTCAAGCAACTAAGTGTCAAAACAAAAAAATCCTTTTTAAAGTACCTACACGTAACTATTTTCAAGCAACTAAGTCTCAAAACAAAACCACATTCAAAACAAAAAAATTTCCCCTTTAAAGTTCCTACACTTAACCATTTTCAAGCAACTAAGTGTCAAAACAAAAAATCTCCTTTAAATTCCCTACACTTAACCATTTTTAAGCAACTGTCAAAACAAAACCATATTCAAAACAAAAAAATCCTCTTTAAAGTCCCTACACTTAACCATTTTCAAGCAACTAAGTCTCAAAACAAAACCACATTCAAAATAAAAATATCCTCACAATACAATAAACAAGCAACAACAAGACCAACAAGATGTCAACAACAATACTAGTAAATCGAACAAGGCCTCACACGGCTTCACTAGACTTTAATATGAACAATAACAAGAAGATAACAACAATGCTAGTGAATTAAACAAGGCCATACACGGCTTCACTAGACTTCAATATGAAAAATAACAAGGTTTTATTGTAACAAATTAGAGAGAAGTCAACTTACCTTAGCTTGGCCTAAATTAAAGTGAAAGAGATAAGCGGTCATTGAGAAAATAGCAAAGTAATTCTTTTCCTGAATTTAGATTCTGTCAAACGGTAACATCAGATTTCAAGCAACCCATTAGGCTAGTTGAATTAAAAAAACTTGATCATTACGCAAAATAACAAAAATCTTGGCATCCTTATTTTCTCGTATTTTAGCTTAAAATCACCATACACAAACCACCAACATATTAAAACTACAATGGAGTATCAATAAAAATAAACCCTAAATTACTTGCTAGAATTGAAAGGAAATTACCAACTAAAATTATGTAATGAATCATAATAACTAAAATTGAATCTTCAACTAACTAAAAAGAAATTTCTTCAACTAAAATTGAATCTTGAACTAACTAAAACTAAATTTCCATTACTTTTTTAACTTTCAACTAACTAAAATTATGTAATGAAGCATAATAATAAGAACAAATATGAAAAATATATACTTTGAGCTAACTAAAATTACTACCAAAGAAATTTTAGTTACTATCAAATATGAAAAATATATACTTTGAGCAAACTAAAATACATACTTTAGCTAGTATCTAACAAGAAAAATAAAGAGTTAAAGTTTTTGAAACTTACCGGAG
>NW_025817257.1:0-2024 GCF_002878395.1 Capsicum annuum | reverse complement strand
TATATGTCTAGCGCAATGCTCTCTATGTCTAGGCGGGTCTTTTTACCCCAAGTCTTGGCAATGTCGTTGCCATTCGGAATCTTATCATCTTTGTAGTCGACGAAATATGCATCCATGTTAGTAACTCGTGGAATTAATTGTTGCCTTCCTGCTTGCCTCATCACTCTAGTAGGAAAGTATGGTTGAAGGCCATGAAGTCCCATCTGAATCAAGGGTTCCTGTTGTTGAGTAGAAATCACGAAATCTGTGCTCGGGAATCAATCGAACATCCATTGGACGAAATCTTCAGTCAGGGTCCCCAACATTTGTCCCTACTTTTTTACCTCGATTGGCCGTCTGATCCTTTTGACCCCAGTGTGACTCGGGTATCATGTGCAGTGATTTTATCGATCCCAATCGATCTATGCATGCTTTGTACACCATGAATTTTCTGAAGGTGCTCAATCAACCACAACCGCAGTAACAAATTGCACCCTTCAAAATGTTTGGTGCCGTTTTTGCAACACCCAAGGGACCGCTAAATGTCTGCCACTATCATGGGTACAATCGTGCAAGATCCCTTTTGAATCCCATTGCATAAGGCATCAGCTACGGTGATCAGACGAGTGTGCACTACTACTTTCGCTCCAATTGGGAAGACCACCATTCCTAGGAAGTAAACGATGAATGCAAAGATTCGTTTATCTTCCCAAGATTCGGGGTCAGAACCTTCTGCTACATATATTTCCTTCCCTTGCTGGTGGCCAAATCTATTAGCCAAGTAACTACCGGGCATTTTTGACCTCATCACATATGCTACTAGTTGACTGCTGTGAAGACTTAATTTGTTGCTTGCTTCTTCTAGAGTGACGCTTTTGGGGATGATAGCCTCAGCCCTTTGCCACCTCATTGCTAATGGAAACATCTTGTTTTCTACGTATCCTCCAATTTCCTCCCGAAGCGGGGTCATTTCTATGTCTCCAAATCTAAATACTGATCTCGTTTCGTCCCAGAATGCAGTAGCAACTTCAATAAGTTCTCTGCATGGGTTTGATGTTTACGAGGGATGGCAAACTCCCCAATGCCTTCTCCACCATGCTTCGTCCATAGTACCCCAAGTCCGTACCCCAAGTCCGACCACTAATGCTTCACCGTGTCTTCTTCAACATTCCCAATCCATTCCAAAGCATCAAGCCAAATTGAAGAAGACACGGTGAGTTGCATGCAACTTCAGAAACCTCTGGATGCTTTGAGTTACTTGCGTTGGTTGGGATACGAAGAGGACAAATGTCTCGGTGCCAGATTTCAAGGAATAATTGATCCCTTAGAATTTGAGGAGAAGGAGTACACTTGCGGACTGGGCTATGCAATTGATGGAGAGGCAAACAATGGCGGAGACACACTTGACTTTGCATTATCACTGTAACAAATCTACCATTCTGCGGGGTTTCTCAAGGATAATAAAAATAAGGCTGATGAAATAACAGAAATGCTGAAAGGTCTCTTCGTGACAGAAGACACCGCCCTCACTCTCGAAGGCCAAGATGAGATTGAAACCATGGAAGTAGACATGATTCTCGAAGGAGAGACTTGGAAAGATACAGGCAAAAAGATGATGAAAGGTTATGAACCAGGTAAAGGCTTGGGAGCGAGACTGCAGGGAATCGTTGAGCCCATATAGCCGCAGCTTAAGATGAACACATATGGTTTGGGATACAAATGCACTATAGAAGACTTCCTCGACTGGGAGCCGCCTTAGAAGGGCTACTACCGCCCTCTACCCAATCCCCTGCCCGCGCTACATGAATCTTTCCGTTCTACCGGTTTTCTGGATCATAGTGAAGAAGAGATCTTGGAAAGCCTGAAGCTCCTTTTTCTGACCGAGGGAAATGATTGTCGTGTCATTATTAGCGAGGAAGGAGGAGCCCCTAACCAGAGCCATGAGCAGAAAGTCACCTCCAGCTGCTGGACCGTCACTCCCTCCAGGCCTCGCTGAGCACTTGGGTAGACTTGACAGAGTTTGAATGTTTTTGCTTTTCTTTTAA
>NW_025817256.1:0-1150 GCF_002878395.1 Capsicum annuum | reverse complement strand
ATAGTCATTCTCTTGTTCTACAAAATAGTGTTCGTCTTTTCTCTTGTCGGAATAGTAGTTGCTTAACAAGATAAAATTTTTATTGGTTTTGTAACACCAAGTGTTCTTCTTTTCTCTTGTCGGAATAGCAGTTGCTTAACAAAATGCAATCTATTTTGTATTAATATATTGTGATACAAGAATAATCACGGATATGGACTTATGAGAGTACGCGTTAGACCCGGGACTTGGTGTGCAATTGAAGAAACAAAGAGGACTTAATTATGCACCAAAAACTGTCCATACACTACACTTGGACTACACTCCATAGGCGTCTTTTGTCCTCCCTTCATTAAGGGCTTTTTGGACATTTCACTTATGCTATAATAAGTCTATAAATAGGTTAGTATTAGGTCTTTTTTTCTTT
Source organism: Capsicum annuum (assembly GCF_002878395.1). Lineage (NCBI taxonomy): Eukaryota > Viridiplantae > Streptophyta > Magnoliopsida > Solanales > Solanaceae > Capsicum > Capsicum annuum. Next base: position 744 of record NW_025817256.1, on the reverse strand, counting down.
AGTTGTTCATTGATATTGAAAGTTGTAACACTTGAACCAAACTCTTTCTAGTGTGAGGAGTGTACCACCTTAGTGTAGGGCTTAGAAAAGCCACCAAATCCAAAATGAGGGTAATGCTAGGGTGGAATCGCTAGTATTGCCAAACATTGTTAGAAACCTTGGCGCTTGAGTGGTTCACGCCCTCTTGTGTCATTGTAAGAGTATTGGTGTTGCCTATTACAAGTATTAAGGGTCTTAGTGTGTGACATACACTTAGGTTCTTAGTTCTTGTGAGAGTTGATGTCTCACTTCCTATCCTTACACTTCTTGTAATCGTATTTATGTTCTTTTCTAGTAAAGCCGTGTATTGTTGTTATCTTGTAGTTGTTGTCTTATCATCTTGTGTTCATCTTGTTGTTGGCTGTTTTTGATGTAAAGTACACCTTGTATCATCTCGTTCTTGTGGTATTATTGTTGGCCGAAACTTGTTCCCCATTTGGTCCTCGGTTTGCCTTGTTTTTGTGTCTTATTTCCGTATTGTGGGTTAATTCCGTTACTATTTGGTATCGGAGCTAAGGATGGTTGTGTTCCTACACTACCAATCTTGGGCTCTCTAAGTCGAAAAAAAAAGAGGTGTTGAAAAGCTGAAAATTCCAAAAAGAAGCAAATCTGTCCATTCTTGTTGTCTAGGCCGAAATTGTGTCTTCTAGTTGTTTTGGCCAATATTTGTGACTAGTTTTATTGTGATTTTTGTGTGTTTTATGT
>NW_025817255.1:0-1026 GCF_002878395.1 Capsicum annuum | reverse complement strand
ATGGTGACTGGTTGATTATTGTCGTCTTGACTTTCTCTTTATCTTATGCGTGAGGTGAATGATGAATGTCGAGAATTATTGATTGATTGCTGAAATATTATTGTGAATTGATAGTCGAAGCATGTGTTAATCATGTGATTGAGTATGAAATTGGGGATGGGAATTGCAAGGTTGATAAGATGAATTTGGATTACCTTTGAGTTTATTGTTGTTATGTTTCGTTCGGAATAAATATCAAGTTATAAATCCGATAGCATCATGTTTAGGCCAACAATGGATAGGCAAAAGTAGGTTGGGTAGGCAAAGTTTAGGATCTGTGATTGTTAAAATGATAAAATGTTTGTGGAGTGGTTTCAATTTATGCATTGGGATCTATTGTATTCATTGGGCCGGGAATGCCCCGAGGGATTTGTATTGATTCACCTGGGAATGCCCCGACCTATTATGTATTTGGAGGACGTCCGTGATGAAGTCCAAAAGCATCGGGTAAGGCATTGGATCATAGTTTAGGATTAGTGTAGGTTAGCGTAGGTTTATTTTTCAATACCTTTTTTTTTCATTCCGGGTTGTAATAATTGGACTAGACATTATTATTTTGGTTTTTGGATTGTTGTTTGATGTTTGTTTATGTTCTTTGTGTGGTTTATATATTTGTGGTGTCTAATTAGCCGATACTCTCCACCAAGCGACCGTGGTCGAACCACGGGACCGAGGGGTACCTAACACCTTCCCCTCGGTCAACAGAATTCCTTAGTTAGAATCTCTGATCGCGGATCAATTTTACAGAGTCAAAATCATTTTGTAAAGGGTTTTCCAAAGGTGACTTGGCACACCGGATTATGCCAAGTGGTGACTCTGAGTTTTGAATATAAATAATCCTTTTCGAAACAAATTGTCATTTTTTGTCACTTTGAAAATAAAAACCCTTTCGAACTTTAAAATCGAATCTTTTCGGAGTAAAAAAAAGGGGTGTGACAGCTCTGGCGACTCTGCTGGGGACAATTTCAGAATCCTAGCTTTTTTTTT
>NW_025817254.1:0-1179 GCF_002878395.1 Capsicum annuum | reverse complement strand
TATCGTGGCTAAAGTGACCTTACAACTAAGTTTATTAAGGTCTCAAGGCTAAGTCATATTCAATATGTTACTAACATTTATTTATTTATTTATTTTTACCTTTTTTCGTAATTAAATTAACATGGAATGAGTAAAAATTTTTTTCAATCTAAGCTTGGTTTTGAAGTTGTAATCATTAGGAATATCCAAATTCTGTATATATTATGAATCTTTTTTCTCTCTCAAAATAAAAATTTAAGGAATTCTTATAATCTCAACACATTGAGCAAATTTCATCAGAAAAACAAAGATAAACATAATTATACTGCAATTGCATTAAGCACCATATATACTTTTCAAAGAGGGTTTCAATTTCCCCAACATTTATAAATTATACGTTAAGAAGTAAATCGTTGATTTGACAATTTCTATAACAATACATATACTAACAACAAATCATAAAGAGTTTGTATCCTCCTATAGTTACAATATTTTTTTTCTAGATAATTTTTTTTTAATTGCTAGTAGTATCACATATATATTCTAAGATCATCCAAAACCCTAAATTCACCCAACAAAAAGCCATAATTATCCACAATTGGAACTCCCAATTTATGTGACTATTTCACTTCTTGATTTTCTGAAATTTTCACCCAAGTCCCCATCATTAATTCTTCATCACTTTCTTCAACCCCATTTGATGTATTCATATTTTCATCAACACTCATTGATGATTTTTATTCAAACTCATCAGTAACACAATATTCTTGATCAGATTTTTCAAAAATCTAGCCTTTTTTTGCACTTTTAGCCATCACTACTTCTTCGAATTCAAACTTCTTAGACTCGTAATTTTTCGAAACATCTTCACCCGTAACAAAAGTACCCAACCAAATCATTTTCTTGTTCAATGGGTGTTTAATTTCAGCACAAAATTTCCCATTTTTTCTCTTACGTACCCAATAGGGTACAAGCTGACACAAGTATTCTTTGATATTCTTTTGTAGGATTTCATGATCAAAGTTTTGAGAGGGAAAAAAGGGGCAATTTCTGTAAATAACAAAGTATAAAAAAGCTTGGAATGTGAATAAAAAAAAGAATAAATAGTGAACACATATATAGGAGTAATTAAAGAACCAATTAGGAAAACTTTTATTCTCTTTCTATTTGGAAAAGGATTTAACAAAACGAGTAAAGTAT
>NW_025817253.1:0-1105 GCF_002878395.1 Capsicum annuum | reverse complement strand
TGGTGCCCCTGAGGGTTTTCACCAATAAGGTTTTTTTTTTTTTTTTTTGGTCGGATATCTATATATACAACACACAAGGCTTGAAATTCTCAACAATTGATCGGAAGGTCTTTAATGGACAAAGGAAAAAGAATTTTTGGGATAGGTTACAACTTGAGAGCCATATAAAGTGACAATAGGATATGTATCTCATTTTTTTATTATTATTATTTTATTTTTTTTATTTTTTTATTTTTTTATCGAGATTTTTTTTTTTCGGACCGAATCCCAAGATAGGGCTGCCTATGTATCCATTTAGGAATTAGGTCAAACGTAGTTCAATGGCACCGCTTTTTCTTTTGACTCCAAAGAGGGTAAGCAAGGAAAGGTAAATAAGACTCGAAGGGTTGACGAGGGATTAATGACATTTAGTAGAATGATGGCCTTTCGTCATCTCAACTTGAGAATGTTAAGCACAAGTGTGTCAAATATAATATCTTTTGACTGAATCGGCATTGATAGCTTTTTCTGTCATTTTTCCATCCAGATCCGCAAGTTGCAAAGATCCATTTGATAATACTTGTCTAACTATGTATGGACCTTGCCAGTTTGGAGCGAACTTTCCTTTAGCCTCTTCCTGGTGTGGAAGGATACATTTTACCACAAGTTGGACGGCCTCGAATTTTCTAGGACGTACCTTCTTATTGTAGGCTCGCGCCATCCTTTTCTGGTATAATTGACCAAAGCAAACTGCCGTCAACCTCTTTTCATCTATTAATGATAATTGTTCTAGTCTAGACTTGACCCATTCAGTATCGTCAATTTCGGCTTCACTAATGATTCGAAGCGAGGGAATTTCAACTTCTGCGGGTATTACAGCTTCGGTCCCATAAACTAGTAAATAAGAAGTTGCGCCAGTCGATGTACGGATAGTTGTAAGATATCCTAAAAGAGCAAACGGTAATTTCTTATGCCACTGTCGTCGAGATCCTTGGACCATTTTCCTAAGAATCTTTTTAATATTCTTGTTTGCTGCTTCAACGGCTCCATTTGCTTTAGGACGGTAAGGGGTAGAATGATGATGCACGATCTTGAATTGCTCACAAACTTCCTTCATTAGATGACT
>NW_025817252.1:0-1217 GCF_002878395.1 Capsicum annuum | reverse complement strand
TTTTTAAATTTTGCGATTATAAAGTACGAGTGGAAGTTTCAAAAGTCGCAACCTTCGGATACTTCTAAAATTTGGTATTGTCATTCCATCTCTTACGTTTAATTTTTATTTAGTGTATTAATTATGGAATATTTAATTTTATTATATTTGTGTATTTTGAATTTTTTTAATTTAATTTATATTATGGATAAATTAAGAAACCTCGCTTCTAAAGGTGTTAAAATTTTTTGTCCTGGAAGCGGTAGTGGTAGTAAAAAGCGAATTACTAACGGTACAGGTACTTCAAGTAGTAGTTATACCTGTGTGCCTTCGCCTCCAGTACCACTTGATACACCTTTTGAGGAAGAAATAGGTGTAGGTACTCACGATATGGATTATGTAGAAGCTCAGGAAAATTATGATATAGAAAAAGAAAATGAAGTAGATGCGGTTAATTTAGACGAAGATGATGAAAATATTAGTGAGACAGCCGCAGTAGAAAATGCTAACGTTAGATCTGAATCGGTTAATCTCCCTCCCCGTCCTCCCCGTGCCCCAAGAGCTCGTAAAATAACTAGTATTGCATATCAATTTTTTGAACGTATATCAGATACTGAGGTGCAATGCAATATTTGTCAACAAATATATAAGCATAAAAGCAGAGGAATCAAGGAGGTACGGGTACGTTAATGAGACATATAGACGATGCTCACGAAAGAGAGTTAAATATTGCATGAGGTGGTGGGTATATTGGTGGGCCAACGTAAACTAGAATGGACCCAGTAACCGGTCAGGTAATGAAAAAGTATAATAAATTGAGGGACCGGGAAGAAATAGCTAAAATGGTAGCTATGGGTTGTTTGCCTTTTAGTTTTGCTTCTTCTGATGCCTTTATTCATTATATTCAAGTAATTTATAATCCTATGTTTAATGGTATTCCTAGAAGTACTTGTCGGTCTGATATTTTTAGACATCATTCACAATATCGTTTTTATTTATCAATATTGTTAAAAAATATTCAATGAAGATTGTCCCTAACTTCTGATCTTGGTCGTGCTGTAAATAAAAATGATTATTTAACTGTTACTTGTCACTGGATGGATAGTAATTTTGTGATGCAAAAACATATTCTTGATTTTTTATATGATGAAGATCGTAAACATACTGGAGATTTTATTGCTGATTCTATTGTTAAAGTTGCCAAATTTTATGCTATTGAAAATAAAATCTTATGTATT
>NW_025817251.1:0-1045 GCF_002878395.1 Capsicum annuum | reverse complement strand
AACTTTGGGAAAAGGATTGGCTCTGAGGGCTGTGCACGGAGATCCCAGTCCCGATCCCGTTGGATTTTGGTTAGAATGGTCGAGATGCTCCCGTGGTGAGAGAGAGTCATCGCGTGCCGGCTGGGGGACAAACTGGGAAGGTTTCCTTTGAGGGCCTTGCCCATACATCGAACAACCAACTCAAAACTTGTACTGACAAGGGGAGTCCGACTGTTTAATTAAAACAAAGCATTGTGATGGTCCCAACAGATGTTCACATAATGTGATTTCTGCCAAGTGCTCTAAATGTCAAAGTGAAAAAATTCAACCAAGACGGGTAAACGGAGGAAGTAACTATGACTCTCTTAAGGTATCCAAATGCCTCGTCATCTAATTATTGACACACATAAATGGATTAACGAGACTCCCACTGTCCCTGTCTACTATCCAGTGAAACCACAGCCAAAGGAATGGGCTTAGCAGAGTCTGCAAGGAAAGAAGACTCTGTTAATCTTGACTCTAGTTTAACTTTATGAAATAAATTAAGAGGTGTAGTATAAATGTGAGTCTAAAGGAGAAGTGAAACACCACTACTTTAAACAATATTTTACTTATTTCGTGAATTGGAAGTGGGGCACTGCCCCTCTTTTTGGACCCAAGGCTCGATCTACGGGTCGAACCAGGTAGAAGACATTGTTAGGTGGGGAGTTTGGCTGGGGCAGCACATTTGTTAAAACATAATGCAGGTGTCTTAAGATGAGCTCAACGATAACAGAAATCTCATGTGGAACAAAAAGGTAAAAGCTAGTTTGATTCTGATTTTCAGTACGAATACAAATCGTGAAAAAGTGGCCTAACGATCCTTTAGACCTTTGGAATTCGAAGCTAGAGGTGTCAAAAAAGTTACCACAGGGATAACTAGTTTGTGGCAGCCAAGTGTTCATAACGACATTGCTCTTTGATCCTTCGATGTCGGCTCTTCTTATTATTGTGAAGAAGAATTCACGAAGTGTTGGATTGTTCACCGACTAATAGGGAATGTGAGCTGGGTTTAGACCATATGAGA
>NW_025817250.1:0-1430 GCF_002878395.1 Capsicum annuum | reverse complement strand
TCAATTAAGAGAATTTCTCTTACTGAATCAATCATATACCAATCAATCATAGAGTAAAAAGGAAAGTCAATATTTGTAAAAGTCATTCACAATATTGTTTTCCTTAGGCCAAATCCAATCACTAATCAATTAAGAGATCGATAATCAATTAGGGTCAATTAGGGATGAGAAAATTTGTTCAATTTACCATAAATAAATTATGAGCAATTAATTTTGTATAATAATCCCTAATTATTTTTGTACCTAATTTAAATCATCAATTGTACAAAAATCAGTCCACGATGTAATTCAAGAAATGTGATACACAATCAGATGTTCTTTACCAAAATCTTATTCAAATTATCACAAGATCAATCCAACCATAAAAATATAATACACAGTCAAATGTTCTCCGTTATAATCACGAGCTGAGAAATTTGTCAACTAATTCGAAGAAGATGGATAATTTCGAAATTCGGAATTAGCAAACTATGACAAAATTGATCATTATTAAAATTTGGATTTTTCACATCTGGTGGTCTTAAAACATAAGCACACAAAATGGCAAAGAATCGGATGAAATAAATCATTCATACATTGCTAATTCAGAGTCCAAAATCTGTTAAAGAAGGGGAAAAGAGATTAAAATTAAACACAAACATTTAAATATTTAGGCAAACCTTTGGATGGGTCTTTGAAAACCCATCTCTTTTTTGACAAATGGATCAACGACACGGAGAAGGTTGGTGGCGGGTGGACGACGAAGATGACCTGGGGCGGCGACGGTTGGTTCACGGAGGAGGTTGGAGAGCAGGGGGGTCTCGTGGCAATGTTGGAGCGGCGTTGGCGTGCTGGTTCATCGCCGGAAAGGGGACAATGGAGGGAGAGATGGTGATGGAGGCTGAGGGGTTGGAGGCGCGGCGCTGGCAGCGGCGAGGACGAACGGCAGGAGGCAGTGGTAGATCTGGTATCGCCGGAGTAGGCGTTGACAGCACATATAGAGGGCGGTGGGAAAGCTATTAGAGAAGGGGGTCTCGGTGGCGCTGCTCCGCTGATCAGCGGCGGTAGCCATGGGAAAGAGAGGTTAGATAGAGAGAGAAGGGGCGGCTGTTGTTTGGTTTTGGAATTAGGGTTAGGTTTTTGGATTAAAAAGGAAAGAAAGGTGTATCAGATCTTAGTCGTTGGATCCATTTAGGATCAACAACTAAGATCTAAAAATTGTAAATTTTGAATTGAGTTTCAAATGGCTAGAATTGTAAGAAATTGGACAAAATTAAGTTAAAAGGTGAATAAATTTAGGCAAAATGAATTAAATTAGGTTGTTATTTAAATTAAAATACGGATAATAGTATATAATAATAATATTTAAATAATACATAAAAATATTAAATAATGAGTAATAAATAATAATAATTAAATAATAAATAATAATAATTAATAATAAATAATTT
>NW_025817249.1:0-2122 GCF_002878395.1 Capsicum annuum | reverse complement strand
GTCTTTTGATCCTTAGTTTAGTTATAGAATCCACTTTATAGATTTATCACAAATTACAGAAGGATATCGTAAGGAATCTTTCCTTCGAATCTATCCTTAATTTTTGTTCTAACTTTTTCGGCGAAGAGGGAAGGGAGACCACTAATGAATCGTTCCTTCCAGAAATCGTTGTTACAGTCAGGTCGAATCATGACCTTTACCAGGAAGGTATCTTTGTACCATCAAAAATCTGTTAAGTCCTTGCAGGTGAGATTATTGAGGATTTCTAGGCTCCTATCTTGGAATAACTTGGGTTCTCCTATGAAATGTCTGGCTATATGATATAGGAGAGTGGCACAAGCGTCTTCTTTTGTAATTTGCTCAAGAACCTCTTGGCCATTTTCAGTCTTAACAACAGTTTCTATGGCTGTGGCTCCATAGATCAGGTTTTTGACATCGTCGGTGAAGTAGTTATCCCACCAATGTTTTATCATACCAGTGAAACCTGATACGATCATGGTAGCAGCTTCTTTCTCAGTCGCTCCTCTGATCTTGTAGGCGGTAATAGAAACGCCCATTTCATGGAGTTTGTTGTAGATTTGGTGTTCAGCCAAACCATCAACATTCCATTCTATTATTCCCCGACCATCATGGTTGGAGGTCGAAAGGTAGGGATTTTCTTCAAATTGAACGTCTGGAGGAGAAGGTTTTTTGTAATATTTTTTCTTAGTAGAAAAACGATCACTGGTAAGTTTAGAAAGAGAGTTTCTCTGGTTGCTAGACTCAGCTTTTTGGTTGCTAGATTCAGCTTTCTCAGAGATTTTAAACTTAGAAAGCTTGTCATTGATTTGTTCCAAGATTTTTCCTGAAACTTTGAAATCATCACTGAGATTAGGAAATTTTTCCTTTTGGAATTCAGAAATCTTGAAGATAGGGTTGGTTATAGGATTAGGATTTGAAGTTCCTTTCTCAGGAGCAGGGGAACTAAAAGGAGGTAAAGAAGAATTTTTTGTATCTCCTAATTGCCGGGAGATAGTATGAAGAACCTGATTAGTATAGTTGTTTTGTTCAACTATTCTATCGAGGTCTCTATTGATAGGGGTGGATAAAGGCCTATCATGCTTCTTCTTGAAGGGAGAAGCATTGAGGATTTCGTTAGAATGAGGAATTTTTATCCCTTCAAGAGGAGGAGTAACGGATTCGATTATCTTGTTACTCTGAGTATACCATTTGTTAATGATAACGTTAAGGGATTCATTCTGGTTTTCCATTCTTCCGGTGAATTCAAACCACTGGAAGAACTCTATGTCACATCGGAGTCTTTTCATATCGGCTATCCATAGCCGACCAAACTCCTTTTGCTGCTCCTTAGAATAGGTACTGGTGAACAATTTCTTTTTTAGGGCGTCTTTAGGTAGGAACCATTGGGCTTCTAGAGCTTTAAGGTCAAGTGTGTACTCTTCACCAGATTTGATGACGAGTAGGCTAGGGTCAGTCCTGATTTTCTGACGGGATATGGAAGGGGAAGGTTCCATATCTGAGGCTGTAGGACTGCCTGGATTATAAAGATTGTCAGGATCTAGGGACTCATGGACCCTGGTGGACTGCTGATAATAAACTTTTGGGACAGGACCGGAGAAGTCTACTCCCCTTACTTTGCCCTTGTCATTGTTATTATCGTTATCATATTCGTCACTTCCCTCCCGGGTTTTAGAGGTAGAACCTCGATGCGAGACAGACCATCGAAATGAAAAATTGCGAGGAGGGTCAAAGCCGAGGAATTTTAAATCAATCGAGCCATCAGGATGCTGAATAACTCATTGTATTTGAGACTTTTTGGGATAGGAACGAATAGGTTGTGTGATAGCATCAAAGTGCCATTCATTATTATGGATGACCTCTTCCCAAACCAAGGGTTTAGGGACAAAGATATTGGATCTGTCTTTATTGGCCTCCATAAGGGTGGTGACGCCCCTAGGACTTGTGAATCTAGCTTGGGGCGCTAGAGTTGTACCCATTAGTCGATAGTATACTCTGTATATTATCACAATTTCTCTGGTATTATCCTTACTATTCATGTTTTTTGTTTTAACATTAAGAGTTAAAACATCCATGATCCTAACATCATGGATGTTTTAACTCT
>NW_025817248.1:0-3061 GCF_002878395.1 Capsicum annuum | reverse complement strand
AGAACGAAGGTAAAGTGATTGAATAAATACAATGTACAGGTTGTCACAAGTTCTAGTAAGTGTGGTCCACTCCTATTACAATTTATTCACTTGTTTCTGATTTCTATTGAGCTCCTATATCATATGTGATTATCTACAGCTTTACATACTCATTACATATTTCGTACTGACGTCCTCCACGGGACCTGCATTTCATGCTGCAGGCACAGGTACCTCAGCTCATACACTGCACAAGTAGGAGCCGGGATATCTAGCTGCTTTTGGTGAGCTCCAGTTTACTTCGGGGCTTTCCGTGTCATACCCAGTAACTTTTGATATTGTATAGAAGTTAGTTATATGGAGGGGTATGTCCCGACCTTAGTTAAACTCTGTGTACTGTCTAGAGGCTTTGTAGACCTAATGTACAGTCAAAGTGGTGTTTTGTTAATAGACATGTTGGCTCCAACGGCCAAGTATTGTATATACATATATATGTGTGCTCGAGCTTATACAGGTGATTATTTCCTTTTATATGCGACATGATGCTGTCCGAATTTTGGGTTGTCATAGAGGTATGCATGGGAAGTACAAGGTTCTCCCAGGCCTCCTCGATTACGGGTGCCAGTCCGCCCCAATAGGATTTTAGGCGTGACATAGTGAGTCTTGATTTTATGATAATTGCCATAATAATTTTCCTGTAGGGATAATACTCCAGCTTCTACGATAATTCATATTTAAACCACCCTCGTTCTTTGACCAACAAATATTTTTCCATGCTATCAATAGTATTTTCCTCTTTTGCTCATCACCCCCACAAATAATCTCTGGATATTCTATTAACCTCTTTGTGCATACTTTGAGAAGAAAAGATACATCCCAAAAGTTATATATTGAGAACAGGACTGCATTCACCTCTTGAATTCTACCTGCATAAGTCAACATTTTGGCATAACCAAAGCTAATTCTATGTGTAATGTTATTTACCAACCGTTGACATTCCGCCTTCTTTCACTTTTTAAATGATAAGGAAAGTCCAAGATACCTAATTCAAAATTATCCCTGGGAAAATCCTATCAAGGTAAGAAGTTACTCTTTAGTGTTATTATCAGTACCAGCTATGAAGATGTTGGATTTTTTAATATTTGCCTCAAGATCTATGACTAAGTTGAAATGGGATAATGCCTCTATAACTTTGGTGACAGAACTGGTATTACCTTTGCGAAAGATCATCCAATCATCCACAAAGTTCAAGTGAGTTAGCTTGAATTGTTGACACATGGGGTGATGCTGAAACTCAGGCGGCTGACTCATACACTTCAATATTCAAGTAAGGTACTCCACAACCGAAACTAATATCAAAGGATACATGGGTTACCCTTGCTTAAGTCTTCTCTTCCCTGCAAAGAATACATGACCTACTCTATTCACTTTGATAGTGAAGTAAGAAGAAGAGACATAAAGCATGACCATCTGAGTAAAAATTTCAGGAAAGCCATAACTTGTTAGTGCTTCCTCCACAAATTCACGTCTTAGCATGTCATACGCCTTCCTGAGGTTTATTTTCATCGAACATCTTGATGTGGTCTTTCTCTGATAATGTCTTAACAAGTCATTACAGTATATTGTGAATCATAGAACTACCTTTCAGAAAGGCATTGGATATTTTTCACTATACCACTAATAATATTCCTTAGTCTAGTACATATCATCTTTGAGATATACTTGTAGAGCACATTACAATAAAATATGAGATTGAACTGGCTGGCAAATTCAAGAGTTATAAGCTTTGTAATCAAAAAAATATTAGTGTTATTAATCCGCCTTAACAACTTTTTGCTACTGAAGAATTCAAGTATTGCATCTGTGACATCTATTCCTATTAGCTCCCAGACAGCCTTAAAGAAATTACTCCCATAACCATCCGGGCTAGGGCTTTTATTACTATCAATTCGAAACATAGCAACTTTTATATCCTTAGTTGTGTATGTTTTAAGTGTTCAAATTGTTGATCTAAGTTAAGACATGGCCCATTCTTCAAAAAGCTATTAAAAGTTGATGGTTGCTATCACTTCTGGATCATATTGCCACTAACCAACATTATTCCTCAGTTGCGTTGTGGCTTGTAGTAGGTTTTTATGTTTTATAATAGGAAAAAAGCATTTATTATTATCATCTCCAAGTTTTATCCAGCTAACCTTGCTCCTCTGTTAGAGGAACATCTCTGCTTTATATAATGATATCCTGAATTTTCTGTAATTCTTTAATTTATTTGCTTGGTAGAGTATATTTTGGGGGCTCTATTGCAGTAACATTTAAGCCTACAACACAGCTTTCCTGTCATCTTAACCTCAACAATATGCCTAAAAGCTTGAGAGTTCAAATCCTTCAGCCTTTTATTCAATAGTTTTAATTTCCTAGTAACTTGCTTCATCTTACAACCCTCTATATGAGTCTTCCACACTTCTATAACCTTCACCTTAAGCAGAAGATGAGTTGACCAGACATTGCAATAATAAAATGACTTTCTAGTTCTTGAACCCGCAGTAGATAATGACAACTTAACGGGATAGTGATCACTGATATTTTCAAGGAAAACTTAAACTAAACCAATAGGCGTAGTTATCAACCAGTTATTCTTTATAAAGACCCTGTTCATTTTTCAGAAAATCCTCTGACCCACTTTTATCATAAACCATAGCCATAATGAATGTTGTCTACATAAAATTGTTCTTCACTGTACATGTTATCAATTGTACAGTTGTTTCTAGGACACTTACATGGAAATAGTCTGCTCTCCAAGTTATCCAAATTCTCCCATTATAGTGAGAGCCAAGATTTGTGACAAAGTGTGATCCTTCAAACATATTTTGAGCTATTTGATGAATGTTGTTAATTCTTATCTTAGTCTTCAGTAGTCCAACTCACCCCACATTTTTATTATTGCAAAGAAACTTTATTTCCTTTTGTTTCTTAATGGCATCAATCCCTCTAACATTACAACAAAGACAACTATCCATTCTATACATGGGAATATGCAGTCCACCCATACTTGTACTAGCAGCACTATTATCTTTATTAAGAT
>NW_025817247.1:0-1526 GCF_002878395.1 Capsicum annuum | reverse complement strand
GAAATAACTATAAGAGATGAATTTAGCAGTGTAACAACAGAAGAAGAGAAAAATAAAGAAAAAGATAAGAATAGGAATTTAATATTAAAACTAGCAATATGTAATATGTGCTATATAGATGAGTATACGTAGATATTTAAAGAATGTTATTATAAAGGAACATATAATATCGAAGAAAGTAAGGAAATAAGAAAATTATATTTTAGTAAATTACCTGAACCATTTAGTTCAAAAATAATAAAGAGTTGGGATGAAGCAAAAATAGTAGATACCCTAGGAACAAGAATAAAATTTTTACAACAAAGGTATAGAAATCTATGCAAAAAATATAGAGAAGAAATAAAAATGAAAAAAACATTAATAAGAAATTTAGCATGTAGCAAAGATAAAATAGCACCTCAATTTGGATGTGAAGAAAGATATTATAAGAAAAGAAAAAGATATAAGAAATATAAGAAATACAAGAAATCAAACTATAAGTATAAGAAACCAAGAAAAAGATATTATGTAAAAAATTATAAACATAAAAGACCATATAGGAAAAAGAAATCTATAAAAAAATGTACTCGGGTAGGATACAACAACAACAACAACAAACCCAGTGTATTCCCACATAGTGAGGTCTGGGGAGGGTAAGATGTACGCAGTCCATACCTCTACCTCTAAAGAAGTAGAAAGGTTGTTTCCGATAGACCCCCGGCTCGATACACGGAATACTATACAAATACATAGTAAAGCATGGAACAAGATGACATAACATAAATACGATACCCATAAGTAATAGAAAATAAATAAAAGTAAACAGATTCGTAATAAAGCATGAAACAAGGTATCATAACAAGAATAATACCCTCACCAAGTAATTCCCTACACTAGCGACCCAAACTGACCCTAGCCTTCTGTCCTAATTTGCGTCCTCCAGATCTTCCTATCTAGGGTCATGTCCTCAGTGAGCTGTAACTGCTCCATGTCCCGCCTAATTACCTCTCTCCAGTACTTCTTCGGCCTACCCCTACCCCTCCTAAAACCATCTAAAGTTAGCCTCTCACACCTACAAACCGGGGCATCCATGCCCCTCCTTATCACGTGTCCGAACTATCTCAATCTAAATTCCCGCATCTTATTCTCCACTGGAGTCACACCAACCTTCTCCCTGATAGTCTCATTCCGAACTCTATCCCCCATAGTCAGCCCACACATCCAACGCAACATTTGTATTTCCGCCACCTTCATTTTTTGAATGTGGGAGTTCTTAACTGGCCAACACTCCGCTCCATACTTGGGTAGATACATGTCAAAATAATTATTAGATAATAAAATAGATACAACAAACACACTAGAATATATAGAAAAGACATTCATAGGAACAGTAAAATTATGATTTTTAAACCTAGCCGAAGCAAGTAAAAAAATATTAAGATCTGATAATAAAACAGAAGAAACATCAACAACTACTAAAATACTACCAACAGAAATATAGAAAAAATATGAAATTGCTATAAGAGATGAATTTAGCAGTGTAACAA
>NW_025817246.1:0-1680 GCF_002878395.1 Capsicum annuum | reverse complement strand
AAATTTGGCTAGGGTTTGTTCTTTCTTAATGATTGATGATGAAAATAAGTTTTTGAACTCATATACATGTATATATACACATATTCCCGTCCATAATATACTAGAAAATGACCAAAATGCCTTTAAAATTTAAATAATGTCAAATCTGTCCTTTGGTGGACTATTTTGATAAGCTAAAGTAGATCGACCATAACTCTTTGCTTCGATATTGGATTTGGGTGAAATTGGTATCGTTGAAAGTATAATTCAAAGGGATTTCATTTCATATAAAGTAGGCCACCCAGTTCGTCCTGTACAAGGAGTTATGATCGTTTGAAGTTGACCCTAAAAATCTATTTTGATAGGCTGAAATAAAACGAGTATAACTCCTTACTCGGACGTTGGATTTGGATGAAACCAATTGAATTGGAAAGAAGACTCAAAGATCTTTCTTTTCATAGGTCGCAGATCTCCCAGTTCATTATAATAATGTAGTTATGATCGTTCAAAATTGACCCAAAAATTCAGCTGGCCTTAGTAGTTTGTGTGCAGGAAATTTTTCTGCACATTTACTATTCCCAAATATCTCGGCCACCATTTTATAGTTTCGAACGTGCTCGATTATATCTAAAACTTATCTGTTTTTGGAAATCTTTATATCGTTGGAAATCTTATTCAATAACCTTCGCATGGAACCATCGACGGGCAAATTTCGGTATAAATAAAATAAAAAAATTAATTTCATATAAATAAAACCAATACACATACTTGAATACGCCAATACACGTACTTGAATATGGGGTGTTACATCCTTCCCCCCTTTAGTACATTCTTCCTCAAATGTTAGCGTAGTTATTCAACCGAAACAAGTTCAAGTCGATCATTAATATTCACATCATCACATAAATACTATGCATATATAAAAAAAAAAACTTACTTGTTAATGTTCTAACTCCATTTCTTGAACTTCCTCTTCATCTTTGAACAAATGAGGGTACTTAGATTTCATTGCTTCCTTAGCTACCCATGTAATCTCTTCCCTTTGACGATTTCGCCAATGTACTTTCACAGATGCTATCTCTTTATTTCTCATCTTCTTAACTTGGCAATCTAGAATAGTAATAGGCACTTCCTCATAGGTAAGATCTTCCGCAACTTGCACATCCTCAGTAGAAGTGATATGTGATGGATCTCCAATGCACTTTCGAAGCATTGACACATGAAATACCGGATGTACTAATGAGAGCTCTTGGGGTAGCTCTAATTCATATACAACTTGTCCAAACCTTTGAGTGATCTTATACGGGCCTATATAACGTGGACTCAACTTCCCTTTCTTGGCAAATCTCATTACCCCTTTCATTGGTGATACCTTCAAAAATACCCAATCACCTATAGAAAACTCTAGCCCTCTCTTTTTACTATCTTCCTATGACTTGTGTCGACTTTGGGTTGTTTTCAGTCGTTGCTGAATTACTTTATCCTTCTCTATGGCTTGATAAACAAGATTGAGTCTGAACAAAAGAGTTTCACCCACTTTGAACCATCCTATTGATGATCTACACTTCCTTCCATATAAAGCTTCATATGGTGACATTTTAATACTTGAATGATAGCTATTATTGTAGGCAAACTCAATAAGAGGTAAATGATCATCCCAGTTGCCCTTAAAATCTATTACACAAGCAGAACGTACCATCC
>NW_025817245.1:0-1135 GCF_002878395.1 Capsicum annuum | reverse complement strand
ACGAAAATTTAAACGAACCACTCTTAGACTATCCCCAACCTCCTTGGAATGCCCCGATTGATTTTTGACCAAGAGTACGCCCAGACCCTGGGGCCACCCCTGGATCAGTGGGCTATAGCACATCGATTTGGCCTGAAAATGCCCCGTACGCGCCGTTTCAGTCGTTTGTCCACCCAGCTGAAACGAAAATTTAAACAGACCACAGTGGGAAGATCCCCAACCTCCCTGGCATGCCCCGATCAATTTTCTGCCGACAGCACGCCAAACCCCCGGCCCACCCTTGAAACCGTGGGCAATAGCACACCCATTTGGCCCCAAAATGCCCTGTTCGCGTCGTTTTGCCCGTTTGTCTACCCAAATGGCCACTAAAATTTTAACGGACAACTCTGGAACTATCCCCAATATTTCTAGCATGCCCTGGATGATTTTTGGCCCACAACGCGCCCGGACCCTGGGCTCACCCCAAAATCGGGGGCTATAGCACACCGATTTGGCCCGAAAATACCCCGTATGCGTCGTTTCAGCGGTTTGTCCACCCAACCGGCTATGAAAATTTAAATGAAGCACACTGGGATGATCCCCAACCTCCCTTGCATGCCTCGATCTATTTTTGTCCCACAGCACGCTCGTAACCCGGGCCCACCCCCAAAATCGTGGGTAATACCACATCGATTTAGCCAAAAATGCCCCGTTCGCGTCGTTTGTCCATCCATATGGCCACAAAAATTTAAACGGACCATACTGGGATGATTTCCAACCTCTTTGGCACGTCTCGGTTAATTTTTGGCCCACAACACGCCTAAACACCAGGCCCACTCCAGAAACCGTGGGCAATAGCACACCGATTTGGCCCAAAATGCCCCTTTCACCCTAGTTTGCCCGTTTGTCCACCCAAATTACCATAAAAACTTAAACGGACCATACTAAGGTGATCCCCTACCTCTCTGGCATGACCCAGTCGACTTTTGACCCACAACACGCCTGGACCCCAGGGCTTTACCCCAAAACCGTAGGCTATAGCACACCAATTTATCCTGAAAATGCCCCGTTCGCATCATTTCACCCGTTTATCAACCCAAATGGCCACAAAAATTTAAACGGGCCATACTGGGACGATCCCCAACCTCCCTAGCAT
>NW_025817244.1:0-1095 GCF_002878395.1 Capsicum annuum | reverse complement strand
GCCAGCAGAACTGTATACTTTACAAAACAAATTAGATTTGAAGCAAAATAATTGAATTTAAAGTAAAGAACATGAAGATTTATCCTCGTTCGGAACACCAATATGGTGTCTACTTCCAGTCCCCTTGGGTTTTAATATTTCCTTTGATATTTCAGTGTTGGTCGAGTACAGTGATGAGAAACAAGTTTCAAAGACTTGTTTTGTTCTTCAAATATTTAAGACACATCTTCAATTTGTATAACAAAGTTGACTCGATCCTATTCTTTATATAACAATTGTAAGCTAAAGATTACATAGTTTTGTGAGACTAAGATTGAAACACTTTGAGGTTTCTCCTTTAAGTTGTGTGCGTGCTTCAGCCTATTGTTTCTTCTTTTATAGTTTCTAGCTTCCTCTATGTTGCTTTATGAAATGAAATACAAGAGATTTTTTCTCAATAAAGGATTTGAATTGATTCATTTATTAAGGTATGGCACCATAAAGTATGACCATATCAGATACGTCCATACGTAGTGCACCTTCCAGAAGCATACATATCAGATATATCCATGAAGAGATTGTGATCTTCCTTCCTTTTATACTAAGTCTTGATTTATTTGATTTGGCATGATTTTGGTACTATGATGCTTCTTTATTTTATTCAAATGCTTTATTTATACTTCCATACTCTTTATATGTCGTGGTTGTGGATCTTCGTGATTGGATGCCTTTCTATTTTTAGAGTCGGCTCTCTTGCTTACTTCTGTGTTGAATTATCCTTCTTTGATCCTTCATATCTTTGTGTGAGATATCCTTCCATCATTAGTGATCTTTCAATATCCTACAAAATTCCACTAATTAGTTTGTCATTATTAAAACGTGAATATTGGAGGCTATTAATCTCCCTTCTTTTTATAATGACAAGCAAGTATAAACATTATTTGACATCCCTATATTTCATAGTAGTCAACTTACTTCCCCTATCTAGTGCATATTTATGTTTTTCGAAGTTTCTTGAATATAAGTCGACATTCACTTATCGGCGATCAACTTGCTCCGTTTGACTGGTAGGCATTTCCTGATTTCTTGATGTTCCAGTCTAGCTCCCTCTTTTTG
>NW_025817243.1:0-1095 GCF_002878395.1 Capsicum annuum | reverse complement strand
CACTGTGGCAGCATGGCGCCAAGGCACCAAGGCACCGTGGCACCAAGTCACTAACGCACCGTGGCAAAATCAAAAGAGCATAAACCTACGTTCGATCATCCTAATATTTTTCTGACGTTCATCCATCTTCCTCACCGCTGCATACTCATTTTTCTATATATCCGCTCTAATTTTTTATTTTAAATATATTTCAATGTTACCTCATATGTCGTGGCAATTTTCGTAATGTCCCGTCGCCTTCTTTTCATATTTTTATTTAATATACTTAAATTTAAATATTCTATACCGTTACGTTATTCGTACAAATACGCACTCAATTGTTTGTTTAAGGCTACTTCATTCTAATATGCATATTTTGGGGTTGTTACTTATCTGTTGCATTCCGGGCGATTTTCCTAATGTCCCCACGTTATTTTTATATTTTTTTTCATATTTTCATTTAATATCCTTAAATTTAAATATTTTATATCGTTATGTTATACGTCCAAATATGCAGTCGATTGTTGGTTTAAGGTTAGTTCATGCGCTGAGAATATTTTCCTAATTTTTTCATATTTAGATAAATATTTTTTCTATTTTTTATTTATTTTTGCTTATTTTTTGAATTTTGATAAATGATATTTGTAGAAAAAATATTTTCTCAACAAAAATTATCATTTACAGATTACGCAACCTTTTTGTGAGTGCATAGGCCCCGTCTCACATCAAAACGTGCAGTTCGGGTTCGCATATGCTACCTGGTTGATCCTGCCAGTAGTCATATGCTTGTCTCAAAGATTAAGCCATGCATGTGTAAGTATGAACAAATTCAGACTGTGAAACTGCGAATGGCTCATTAAATCAGTTATAGTTTGTTTGATGGTATCTACTACTCGGATAACCGTAGTAATTCTAGAGCTAATACGTGCAACAAAACCCGACTTCTGGAAGGGATGCATTTATTAGATAAAAGGTCGACGCGGGCTCTGCCCGCTGCTGCGATGATTCATGATAACTCGACGGATCGCACGGCCATCGTGCCGGCGACGCATCATTCAAATTTCTGCCCTATCAACTTTCGATGGTAGGATAGTGGCCTACCATGGTGGTGACGTG
>NW_025817242.1:0-2176 GCF_002878395.1 Capsicum annuum | reverse complement strand
ATCATACACATAACAAAATATGATCATATTAGATTACTATATACTAGATCATTCTTAAATAACATGTTCGTCGGTCACTATTAGCATGGTAATCCAGATACTTTTCGCTTAAACAGCCTCTCAACTCTGGCTACTCCCCACCACGGCTTCTTGCCTTATTGGTTTCACCTTTAGGATGGCATAGTTCTTA
The DNA here is from genome assembly GCF_002878395.1 of Capsicum annuum. Lineage (NCBI taxonomy): Eukaryota > Viridiplantae > Streptophyta > Magnoliopsida > Solanales > Solanaceae > Capsicum > Capsicum annuum. Next base: position 1,986 of record NW_025817242.1, on the reverse strand, counting down.
GGGATTTTTCTCCGTTTCCACTTTGCTAATAAACTTCTTAAAATGCTATTCTTCGAATAATTCTACTATAAAGTAACTAACATGAACTTATCTTATTATATCATGATTGTTAGGAATTATGAATTTAGCTATTCATAATACTGAATAAATATACCTGTTCTGGTAAGTTTGATAATCCTAAGTTTTGTTCCTCCATAAATTTTTCCATTGAAATATACCTGTTTATTTTTATATGAATAAGCAAAATATTTATTGTGGATAAGAGAGAGAGTTTTTGCTTCAACACATGAAGGCTTGCTTTTGCACTGCCTTCAGTTCTTCTATTTATAACTGAAATTTACATATGATGTTTCCTAAAAAATGACTTGAAAAATCAAACCCTATATACTAGTCTAGGCTAGACTAATTAATACTTACAAAAAAGTCTTCATCTTTTTAAAAGAAGACTTTGACATAAAGCACTAAGTAACAAAAAAAACTTTAAATGCCTAAGACTTTATATCAAAATCTTTTACGTAAAGTAATTTTATTCACATTTCTTTTGTCTTTATCTCTTTTTTCCGTATCTGCTTGGGTTATCTTCTTTATTTTTTGTCAGTGTAGCATCACATCTGGAATAAAGTTGTGCTTGCCACTACACCTGCTGCATATGTGGTCTTTGTATTTTTGGCCAACTTTTTTGTAAAATTGATCCATAGCTTCTTCTGAAATAATTCCCTTACTGATAGATCTCGTTAATGGTTGTTCTTCTGGTATGAGGAGTGTTAATCCCCATTTTCTAAGTTATTCCATGTCATGGTCTCTAACTTCTTTGCAAGTTGAATAAATCAATGCTTGATTTCTTGAATTATATATCCAAACTGGCTTTTTATTTGAATAATTATTAAGTAACTCTGATAATATATTGCTTATTCCAATAACTCTTTTGTTGTGGTAAAATGTTGGTATCTAAGTTTTAGGTATCTCGATCTGTTCACATATTTCTTCCGGAATAATATAATCTCTGGTCATACCCATTTTGACCACATTAATAATCTGTTTAATTTCGTCAAATAATATTTCTGCTGGTGTGGAATAAAATCGAACATAGAATAATTGTCCGTTGGTAATTCTCTTGTAAGTCATAAATTCTTTGTGAATCTCTAGGATTCCTGCTAACTCTTCTCCATTGGTTGTGTAAACTGTAGATAATAATCCATAATAGTAACATGATTAATAAAATTTAGGCTTGTCCCTGGTAAGGCAATAAGTTTATTGTAATTTCGGCATTTTTGGGTAATATATCCTCTTTATTGTGTGGCTAGCTCTTCACTTTGAATAGGTTTGGTATTTAATAAGGTTTATAAAGTGTGTATGTTGTCAATGTATTTATGAGAAGAATAATTGTATGTCTATTTTTCTTGGTTAAGTGATTCAGAATAGGTATGTATCTGGGGAGGTGCAAATGCTTCTAAATTTTGTATATTTAGTGTATATGGTTTTGAAAATATTTGGCTAAGGTTATAATTCTTTTTCTTTGGTATTTCAGGTCTATTTTGAGTGACTATATTTTTCCCTTTAGATGTTCCTGCAGCTGTAATTGAAGTTTTGGCAGTAATTTGAGTTTTAAGGTATTTTTCATCTTCACCTTCTAGGTCTAGTTTTTTAATGTGCTCTTCCTGCACAGTATCTTATTTTTTATAGTGCTCGACTTGCACTTTTACATTTGTAACTTCAGTAGTTAGTGTAATAACTCATTCTTGTAATAACTGCATTTGTTTAAACATTTGGAGCAATAAATCAGTCTGGGTATCTTTGGCATTAGCCTCTTTCATTGGTAAATCAGTTTGAGTAGCTTTGTCTTGATAAGTAATCTGCAATGATATTTTTGTTAGTATTGATTACTTCAATTGTAAATGTAAAATTCAGTATATTTAATACTAGTCTCCAAATTTCCTTTATCGTAACTGAGTTTTGTATTTTTATCGTTAGCCACCATCGTACCTA
>NW_025817241.1:0-1190 GCF_002878395.1 Capsicum annuum | reverse complement strand
AGATATACAACTATTCTTCTCGTAAATACATTGACAACATACACACCTTACAAACCTTATTAAATACCAAACCTATTCAAAGTGAAGAGCTAGCCGCACAACAAAAGGGATATATTACCCAAAAATGCTAAAATTACAATAAACTTATTGCCTTACTAGGTACAAGCCCAAATTTTATTAATTCACATTACTATTATGGATTATTATCTACGGTTTACACAACCGATGGAGAAGGGTTAACAGGAATCTTAGAAATTCACAAAGAATTTATGACTTACAAGAGAATTACCAACGGACAATTATTCTATGTTCAATTTTATTCCGCACTAGCAGAAATATTATTCAACAAAATTAAACAGACTATTAATGTAGTAAAAATGGGTATGACTAGAGATTATATTATTCCAGAATAAATATGTGCACAGATCGAGATACCAAAAACGCAGATACCAGCATTTTACCGCAACAAAAGAGTTATTGGAATAAGCAATATATTATCAGAGTTACTTAATAATTATTCAAATAAAAAACCAGTTTGGATATATAATTCAAGAAATCAAGCATTGATTTATTCGACTTGCAAAGAAGTTAGAAACCATGACATGGAAGAACTTAGAAAATGGGGATTAACACTTCTTAGACCAGAAGAACAACCGTTAACAAGATCTATCAGTAATGGAATTATTTCAGAAGAAGCTATGGACCAATTTTGTGAAAAGTTGGCCAAAAATACAAAGACCATATATGCAGCAGATGTAGTGGCAAGCACAACTTTATTCCAGATTTGATACTACACTGAAAAGAAGATAGAAAAACAGTAGATACGACAAAAAAGAAAGCAACAGAGCAAAATAATGGAGATAAAAGACAAGATATTAAATTGTGAAAGCGATATGTAACAAACTTTCACAATTTTCTTTACGTAAATTATTAGAAACTATTGTATAGTTTGACTATTATTAGTCTAAAACATTAATAGTTTTTGTCTTTTTAACGACTTTTGTATAGTAAAGTAGGTTAGGTAGAAAACTTTTTGTAAAAAGTTTTAGGAACGTGTAAAATTAGAGATACTTTTGTAAAATTTTAGATTATAAATAGAAGGCATCGGAGGCAGAACTAAAGTAAGCCTTCATGCGTTGAAGGAAAAAATTCTCTCTCTTGTCTACAACAAATATTATGATTATTTATTA
>NW_025817240.1:0-3839 GCF_002878395.1 Capsicum annuum | reverse complement strand
GTCCTTGTGGGCAAATCCCACAATCCCAACTCTCGGCTTCTCTCCTTCTTCATCCTCCTTACTCTCGGCTTCTTCTTTCATACCCTCACTAAGCATGACTTTCCTTGCCATATATATAGGCACTACAATCTCACAAAATTCACACGGCCAAACATCTTTCTCATGCCCCTTCTTTAGCTCCTCGGGTTCTACCTTCTCTCCATCTTGAGATTGATCATCAATCTCCTTCGGTTCAAGTCCCAACTCCTCCCCAAGAAAGTATAATTTTCCCTCTCTTAGGATCACCTTTCTCCTATTTGGAAATTCGTTTGCCTTGTGTCCCCAACCTTGGCATTTGAAATATTGAAAGCCCTTAGAACTAGAAGAGGAATGCGGTTTACCTTCATTTCTCGGAGGATAACTTTGGTGATCCTTGTTTTCAGCTTGTGCAGCCTTTTCCTTGATTTTATCCACACTGGATGGGTCATTTTTGTCCTTGTTCCAACTCGAGGGAGATTGCCCTTTGAGCTTGACACTCGGTTTCTCCCGTAATTCCTTCTCAAGTTCCAAGGCGGCTTGGAAGATGGCATCAATGGTGTCAAACTTGTGAAGTGTCAACCGTGAGTCAATGTCCCTATTCAACCCCACCTTGAATCGAACGATGTCATAGATTACCTGCTCCCCTCGGTGATCAAGTTTCAAAATGAGTTGTTGGAATTCATCATAGTAAGCCACGCCGCTTTTGTTCCCTTACCTCAAGTTATACAACTTAGCAAGGAGATCTTGATGGTAACTCTCGGGTAAGTTCCTTTGTCTCATGAGGTACCTTAACCTAAATCAAGGAGGGGGCTGCCTTTCAATCAAAACATTGCCAAATCGCTTCACATACTCCCACCACGTAGTAGAATAACCAGCATGTTGTTCCCCTTTACCATACCCCTCAACATGGACGGATCTATTTGGGTTAAGTGGAGCTTGTAGCGGAGGGATTGGATTTGGATAGTGAGGTCTTTGGTCAAGTAGATTTTGGATGGGAGGGCTTGGGTTTGGTGGTGGTATTTGGGTTCCAAGTCCTTCTTGTTGGACTTGGTGAAGTGGAGGATGGCTTGGTCTATCATGATCTCAGATTTGGGAGTAAGGGTTGGTTTGATTTGTTGTAATAGGTGGATATAGCATTTGGTGCATGGCATCGGGAGTATTAATTGGTGAAATATGTCGAGGGGTAGAAGGTTGGCTTCTTTGAATTTCCACTCTCTCCAATCTCCCACCCATTATTGACACTTGACCCTTCATTGATACCACATCCGAGTCTAGTTTTTCAATACCCACGGTCATCCTAGCCATGTCTCGGGACATAGCTTCAAGGCGAGCCAAAATGATACTAGTAGCATTGTGTTCCCTCGTGGGTTGAGTGTGTTAGGTCTCGGGTTCCATAGCACAAAAAAAACAGTCCACAATGTCACACACAACACACCAACAAAGGTTCAAGTCTTTGAGCCGCAAGCAACAACACCACACAAACGGTAACAAGACAAAACACACGTTGTTGTTGAAGAAAATTTGTTCCAAGACTTTGACATTCAATACTACACCTTTGAGGAAGATATTTCGGCTATGGTGTAGGTGGACAAGATTTTAGACTCTCTTTTCAAGAGTCAAAAAGTCTTCTACCAACTTTTCACCAACGCCTTGTCTCTTTCCTTTTTGGTCTATTCTTGAAAAGTGTTGTTACTCCTTTTTTGTAAGTATGCTTTTTGAATGTCTCTTTTTCTTTTACTACTTTGGTGTTGTCTTGTAATTGTTTTCAAGACAAACACAAAGTATTATACTTCTTTTCTCTCTTCAAGACCAAACAACAACTTCTTCAACACAACAAAAGAACACAAGATGAACACCACCACCACCAACAAGAAACCGTCCACTTAACACCACAACACAACCAGAATCTTGCTCAAGAACTAGGGTGGTAGACTCAATAAGTGTTGAAGAGAAAGAGAACCATCACTAGAAACAAACTGAGACAACAAACTACACTTAAATCTAGACACAAATCTCGGCCAAACACAACAACAACAACACTCGGCCAACAACACCAAACTCAAGAACACAACTCTTTTTGTGAGATTTTCGACCTTAGACACCTCTTCTAGTGTTAGGAAACAAAGATCTAACACTAGAACACACAAAACACACAAAATTCACAAGAAAACTAGGAACAAATCACGTCCAAAACAACAACAAGACACAATTTCGGCTAAGACAACAAGAATGGACAGATTTGCTTCTTTTTGGAATTTTCAGCTTTTCAACACCTCTTTTTTTTATTTTTCGACTTAGAGAGCCCAAGATTGGTAGTGTAGGAACACAACCAGCCTTATCTATAATACCAAATGATACGAGAGAGACTAGGAACTCACGAAATGACACCAAAACAGTTCACTCAACAAGGCACAAACCGAAGACCCTTTGAGAGCTAGTTTCATTCAAGAACAAGAATACGAGTTTCACAAGTTAACAAGGTGTTGGTGACACCAAAATCAGCCAACCAATCTAAGTTACAACACAATATAATGAACAACGAAGAACAACGACAATGTTATAACAAGACAACACCGCACGGCTTACAACACAAGATACAAACTACTACAAAATAAAAATAAATAAATGAGAGATAGTTAGACGAAGGTGGTGTAAATCCTAGTAACCAAAGAGTACATAAAACTCTAAGACCCCTAACACCTCTTCACAAGATCACCTAGAGAATTCCACCACTCAAGCGCCAAGGTTTCTAAAAAATAAACAATTACAAGAGATTCCATCCTTGAATTGCTATTCTAGTTACAAGTTTCAGTTTGCCTCAAGTAGAGAGAGGACTTTGGTGTTTCAAATGTCAAAACTTACAACAATAATCAACTAAGCCTCAAAAGACCTATCTTGTTCTATTTATATTACATAACAATTTAGACTTAAAATGACAAAAGTGCCCCTTTAGTGAAAAGCCTTCAAAGGCCACCCCTCTAGTGTAGCAAATAAGAAAATGGGCGGCTTTGGGTGTGTCTTTGGTCCATATCACATCTCAACATTGAACTTCCTAGGATGATAATTTGTTGTACTTGTACACACGTTGATCTTCATAGTCGCACTTGTATCAGACGGCCAAGATCAGATTTCTATTTTCTTTCCTTTTAAACCAAACCTAACCCTAATTTTCCACAACATCCGCATTTTCCATCTCCTTCTCTTTCTCTTTCTTTCCTCCACTCTTTCTCCAACAAGAACCACCAGTTACCCGTCCGTCGCTGCCGTTCTTTCCTTCTCCGGTGAACAACCAATAATGTAGCCACCTCGTCCCTCACTCTTCCCTCTCCACCGCCTCTTTTCCATTGACACCAGTGAGAACAACCACCCAACGACTCTCACGGGCAAAATCCCTCAAGCTTCTGCCGCCAGCTCCCTCTATTCACGCTGGTAACGGCAGACATCGGTGAGACAGGTTGTTAGACATCATATTTTTTGATTGCTTTTTAGACATCATATTTATTGTTGAATTTCAAAACTTGCTTGATTAATTTTTGGCTCTTTGTTAGCCTAGATAATCTTTACTGTTGTTATATGGGTATTATGTATTGTTGAGTTATGTGTTAATGGAGGACTAAGATAATTCCAACCAAGGTCTAACTATCTATCGTGTATCTTGTTATATTCGTCGGATTCTTCTTATTGTTGTTAATGTACTCATGACTGTCTTGTTGTTGTTATAGTGTTGTTTTGTCTTGTGTTGATAATCTAGTTTGGATTGTTGGCTGGAAAATAGGTGTTAAACACCTCGCTACATTGTGTTCTTGTTATTGTTTGTGAAT